>NW_016959639.1:0-565 GCF_001483705.2 Eufriesea mexicana
TTAAGTTTAGTTAGGTTACGTTTGCTTATGCTAGGTTTCGTCGTGTTAGGTTAGGATAGCTTTGACTTTTGTGCTGCAATCAGCTATCCTATCGATCTCTGCGCTTCCCTGTGCTCTACAATGTTCTGCATGTCTTTGTGGACGCCTGAAGTAGTGGTCGCGATACGTTAGGTTGAGTTGCGTTACGTTCGCTTAGGTTACGTAAACTAGTGTAGCTTTGACTTTTGCGCAACACGCTGCTGTTCGGCCGATCTCTGCGCTCTGCATTGTTCTAACTTATTCTGCATCGCTCTGCGAAGGCCAGAAACGGCGGTCTCGGCACGTTAGGTCGTGTAAGCTTACGCTTCGTTAGGTTAGGCTAGTTAGGGATTGGTCAGGGTAACTTTAACTTTTCTGCAATATGCTGCTCTTCCACGGATTTCTGCTCTCCCCTCTGCTCTAAAATGTTCTGCTTGGCTCCGATGAGGCCAGAAATACTGGTTGCGGTACGTTGGGTTTAGTTAGGTTTCCTTTCGGCTGAATTCTGTTGGGTTCTGAAGGTCAGTATAGCTTTGACTCTTGTCTT
>NW_016959640.1:0-1451 GCF_001483705.2 Eufriesea mexicana
TCGGGTATGTGAATTTTGGTGAGGTTAGGATGAGATAATCCAGACTTTTGCGATATACACTGCGATCCACGGATTTCTGTGCTCTACAGCGTTCTAATATTTTCTGCTTGGCTCTGGGGAGGCCAGCGATGGTGATCTCGGCACGTTAGGTCGCGTTATACTACGTTCGGTTATGTCAGGTTTGGACAGGTTAGGTCATGGCATCTTCGCCTTTTATGCTGTTCAATGCAATTCGATGGGTTTCTGCGCACTACAATGCTCCGGTACATTCTGCTTGCCTCTGTGGAGGCCAACAATATTGGTCTCTTCATGTTAGGTCGAGCCAGGCTACGTTTGAATATGTCACTTTTGGCAAGGTTGGGCTGGCTGCTTTCACTTTTGTGCTATACACAGCAATGCGGTGGATTTCTGCGCCCTGCTGTGCTCTAGTGTATTCTGCTTGGATCTGTGGAGACAATCTGTAGCGGCCTCGGCACGTAACATTGTGCTATGCTGCGCTTGGATATGTTACGACTGGTGTGGTTAGGATAGGATGGTTTAGACTATTGTGCTATACTCTGCTATCCGCGAATTTCTGCGCTTTACTCTTCGATTATGTGCTCTGCTTGGCTCTGTGGTGGCCAGTGATAGTGGTCTCGGCACGTTAGGCTGACTTACGTTACGTATCGTTCGGTTAGATTAGGAAGGTTTCGTTAGGGTTTCTTTGACTTTTGTGCTATACACTGCTATTCCGTGCATTTCCGCGCTCTGCGTTGATCCTGTATACTCCGCTCGACTATGGGTAGGCGAGCAGTGGTTGTCGTGGCATGTAACGTTGAGTTAGGTTATGTGTGGTCTGGTTAGGTTAGGTTAATTTCGGTTAGGATGGCTATGACTTTCGTACTACACGCTATTATGTATTGGATTCTTGTGATCTAATTTTGTCTGCTATATTGCTCTTGGCCTTGCGGACGCCAGGAACAGTGGTCGCGGCATGCTATGTTGAGTCATGCTGCGTTCCGATAGGTTAGGTTAGTATATCTTCGTCCTTTGTGCTGTACACTGATATTCGCGCATATCTGCGCTCTATTGCGTTCTAATGTTCTCTGCATGGATCTGGGGAGGCCAGCAATAGCTGTCTCGGCACGTTAGGTTGAGTTCCGTTACGTTTCGTTAGGATAGGTTGCGATGGTTCGGTAAGGATTTCTTTGGCTTTTATGCTATACACTGCTTTTCGGCAGATTTCGGCGCTGTACATTGCGCAACTATACTCCTCTCGACCCTGGGGAGGCGAGCGGTAGCGGTTGTGGCACGTGAGCTCGAGTTACGTTGCGTTCGGTTAGGTAAGGTTAGGTTATGTTTGCTTAGGATCCCTTTGACTTTCCTGCCTTGCACTGTTATCATGAGGATTCCTGTGATCTACAGTGCAGTGCAATGATCTTTCTGGCTCTGGGGAGGCAAGCAGCAGCTGC
>NW_016959641.1:0-668 GCF_001483705.2 Eufriesea mexicana
GTCAATGAAATTGATTATTCCAGCCAGATTCTTTTGCATTGCAATGCCAATAGCACGAAAATAAAATCTATCCGCCTTAATTACGCAAGAAAGGTAGCTCACAACGATATTAATGGAGAATGACAATAAAATTGAACTATCCAGCCCGATTCTGCTGCATTGCTATGGCTATAGCAGGCCAAAAGGATCTTCCCTCCTTACTTATACAAGGAAGTTGGCTCTCCACGATATTAGTCGAAAATGTCAATGAAATTGAATTTTCCAGCCAGATTCTGCAGCATTGCAATGGCTATAGCACTCCGAACGGATCTTTCCTGCTTACCTATGCAAGGAAGCTAGCTCACCACGAAATTAGTCGAAAATGTCAATAAAATTGTATTTTGCCTCCAGATTCTATAGCACGGCAATGGCAATAGCACGCCAACAGTATCTTTCCTCCTGACTTATGGAAGAAAGTAGGCTCCGCACCATATTAGTTGTAATTGTCAATAAAATTGATTTTTCCAACCAGATTCTTTGGCAATGCAATGGTTATAGCTTGCCAATATAATCTTTCCTCCTTGTTTATGCAAGAAAGTTAGCTCACCACGGTATTAGTCGAAAATGTCAAAAAAATTGAATTTTCCTGCAAGATTCTATAGCATTGCAATGGTTACTGCTTTCCAACA
>NW_016959642.1:0-946 GCF_001483705.2 Eufriesea mexicana
TTCGGCTAATATCGTGGGGACCTAACTTTCGTGCATAAATATGGAGGGAAGATTCTATTGGCGCGATATAGCCACTGCAATGCTATGAAATCTGGCAGGAAAATTCAATTTTATTGACATTTTCGACTAATATCGTGGTGAGCTAACTTTCTTGCATAAATATGGAAGAAATATCCTATTGGCGTGCTATATTCATTGCGATGCTATAGAATCTGTCTGGAAAGCCCAATTTTATTGACGTTTTCGACTAGTATCGTGATAGGCGAACGATCTTGCATAAATAAGGAAGTAATATCCTATTGGCGTGCTATAGCCATTGTAATGCTATAGAGTCTGTCTGGAAAGCCCAATTTTATTGACATTTTCGACTAATATCGCGGTGAGCTAGCTTTCATGCATAAATAAGGAGGAAAGACTCTAATGGCGGGCTATAGCCATTGCAATGCTATAGAGTCTGGCAGGAAAATTCAATTTTATTGACATTTTCGACAAATATCGTTGTGACCTAGATTTGTTGGATATATAAGGAGGAAAGATTCTACTGCCGTGCTATAGCCATTGCAATCCTATAGGACCTGGCTGGAGAATACATTTTTATTGTCATCTTGGACTAATATCATGGGGAGATAACTTTCATGCATAAATAATTAGGAAAGACTCTATTGGCGGACTATAGCCATTGCAATCCTATAGGACCTGGCTGGAGAATACATTTTTATTGTCATCTTGGACTAATATCATGGGGAGATAACTTTCATGCATAAATAATTAGGAAAGACTCTATTGGCGGACTATAGCCATTGCAATCCTATAGGACCTGGCTGGTGAATACATTTTTATTGACATCTTGGACTAGTATCATGGTGAGAAAACTTTCATGCATAAATAAGGAAGAAAGACTATATTGGCGGGCTATAGCCGTTGCAATGCTATCGAATCTGGATGG
>NW_016959643.1:0-1093 GCF_001483705.2 Eufriesea mexicana
TGTGCTATAACCATTGATATCCTGCAAAATCTGGCTGAAAAATTCAATTTTATTGACATTTTTTACTTATATCGTGGTGAGCTAGCTTTCCATCATAAAGAGGGAGGATTTATACAATGGACGTGCTATAGCCACTTCAATGCTATGGAGTCAGTCCGGAAAGGACAATTTTATTGACTTTTTCGACCAATATTGTGGCGAGCTAACTTTCTTGCATAAGCAAGGAGGAATGATTCTATTCGCGTGCAATAGCCCATGCAATGCTATAGAATGTGGCATCGAAGTACAATTTTACAGACAGTTTCTACTAAAATCGTGGTGAGTTAAGTTTCTCGCATAACTAAGAAGGAAAGGTTCTATTGGCGTGCTATAGGCACTGCAATGCTATAGAATCTTCCTGGAAAATGCAATTTTATTGACATTATCGACTAATACCGTGGTGAGCTATCTACCTTGCATACGTGAGCAGGAGAGATCCTTTTGGTGTGCTATAACCATTGAAATCCTGCAAAATCTGGCTGGAAAGTTTTATTTTATTGACATTTTCGGCTTATATCGTGGTGAGATAACTTTCGTTCATAAATAAGGAGGGATTATGCAATTGGCGTGCTATAGTCATTTCAGTGCTTTAGAATCTTCCTGGAAAGTCCTATTTTCTTGACATTTTCGACTAATATCCTGGCGAAATGACTTTCTTGCATAAATAAGGCGGAAAGATTCTATTGCCGTGCTATAGCCGTGGCATTGCTATAACTATAGCATCTGGCAGGAAAATTCAATTTCATTGACATTTTCGACTAATATTGTGGCTACCTAATTTTCCTGCATAAATAAGGAGGAAAGATTCTATTGGCTTGCTATAGGCATTGCAATGGTATAGAAAGTGGTTGGAAAATTCAAATTTATTGGCGTTTTCCACTCATATCGTGGTGAGCTAACTTTCTTGTATAAATAAGGAGGAAAGATGCTTCTGGAGAGCTATAGCCATTGCAATGCAGCAGAATCTGGCTGGAAAATTCAATATTAGTGTCATTTTCCGACTAATATCGCGGTGAGCTAACTTTCTTGCGTAAACAAGGTGGAAAGATTCCAT
>NW_016959644.1:0-920 GCF_001483705.2 Eufriesea mexicana
AGAGCGCAGAAATACCCCGAATAGAAGTGTACAGGACGAAAGTCTAGGCAATCCAAACATAACCTAACCAAACTAGGCGTAACCAAACATAACATAACACAACCTAACGTATCGAGACCTACATTGCTACACCCCAGGGCCGAGCGGAACATATTAGAGGAGAGTAGAGCACAGAAACCTATAAGCACAAAAGTCAACGCTACCCTATCCTAACCTAACGAATCGTGATAAAAGCAAGCGTAACCTAACTCTACCTAACGTTGCGCGAGAACTATTGTAGGCCCCCCAGGGTCGAGCAGAACATAACAGAGGAGAGTTGCGCACAAAAATCCACAGAGTTTTAGTGTGAAGCACGGAGACCAAGGCTATCAAACGTAACTCAAACAAACGGACCCTAACATAACGTAGACCATTTGACGCAACGTGCTGCGAACACTATTCCTGGCTTCACCAGGGCGAATCAGATGGTATTGGGGCACTGAGGGTCGCAGAAATCCACCTGCTAACAGTGTATTATACGATACTCAAAGCTATCCAATCCGAACCTAACAAAACCTAACCAAACCAAACGTAGCCCAACACAACCTAACGTGACGCACCCACTGCTCCTGCAGTCCCTAGAGACAAGCAGGACGTATTGGAGGAGTGTAGAGCGCAGAAATACATAGAATAACAGGTTACAGCTGAGAAGTAGGAGCTACACTGTCCTTACCTGACCAAACGTAACAAAACCGAATGTTACCGTACTCAACATAACGTGCCGGGGACGCCTTTAATGGCATCCGCTGAGCCGCGCAGAAATCCACCGAAGAGCGTTGTATAGCAGAATGGTCAGAGCCATCCTATCCTAACCAACCCAATCGTGACATAACCAAGCGTATCCGAATATAGTCTATTCTGCCGCGCCCACTATTGCTAGC
>NW_016959645.1:0-865 GCF_001483705.2 Eufriesea mexicana
GCATAAATAATGAGGAAAGATACTATTGGCGTGCTATAGCCATTTCACTGATCTAGAATCCGGCTAGAAAATTCAATTTTATTCACGTTTTCGACTACTATCGTGGTGATCTAACTTTTTTGCATATGCAAGGAGGATAGATTTTTCTGGCGTACTATAGTCATTGCGATCCTATAGATTCTGGCTGATGCTATAGCCATTGCACTGCTAGAGAATCTGGCTGGAAAATATATTTTTATTGACATTCACGACTAATATGGTGGTGAAAAAACATTCTTGCATAAATAAGGATGAAATATTCTCCTGGCCTGCTACAGTCATTGCGATGCTATAGAATCTGGGTGGAAAATTCAATTTTATCGACATTTTGGACTAATATCGTGGTGACCTAACTTTCTTGCATATATTAGGAGGAATGATTCTACTGGCGTGCTATAGCCATTGCAATCCTATAGTATCTCGCTGGGAAATTCAATTTTATTGGCGTTTTCGACAACTATCGTGATGGCCTAACTTTCTTGCATATATAGGGCGGAAAGATTCTACTGGCGTGCTATATCCATTGCAATGCTATAGAATCTGGCTGGAAAATTCAATTTTATCCACATTTTCGACTAATATCCTGGTGACCTAACTAACTTGCATATATAAGGAGCCAAGATTCATCTGGCTTGCTATAGTCATTGCAATGCTATAGAATCTGGCTGGAAAATTCAATTTTATCCACATTTTCGACTAATATCCTGGTGACCTAACTAACTTGCATATATAAGGAGCCAAGATTCATCTGGCTTGCTATAGTCATTGCAATGCTATAGAATCTGGCTGGAAAATTCAATTTTATCCACATTTTCGACTAATATCG
>NW_016959646.1:0-1601 GCF_001483705.2 Eufriesea mexicana
CAATAAAATTGTATTCTCCAGCCTGTTACTGTGGCATTGCAATGGCTGCAGCACGCCAATAGAGTCTGACCTACTTATTGATGCAAGGAAGTTACCTCACCACGATATTAGTCGAAAATGTCAATAAAATTGAATTTTCCAGCCTGTTTCTATAGCTCTGCAATGGCTATAGCTTGCCAATAGAATCTTTCCTCCGTATTTATGCAAGGATGACAGCTCACCACGATATTGGTCGAAAATGTCAATAAAAAGTTACCTCACCACGATATTAGTCGAAAATGTCAATAAAATTGAATTTTCCAGCCTGTTTCTATAGCTCTGCAATGGCTATAGCTTGCCAATAGAGTCTTTCCTCCTCATTTATGCAAGAAAGTTAGTTCACCACAATATTAGGCGAAAATGTCTTTAAAATTGAATTTTCTAGGCGGATTCCATAGCTCTGCGGTGGCTATAGCACGCCAATAAAATCTTTCCTCCTTATTTATGCAAGGAAATTAGCTCACCACGATATTAGTCGAAAATGTTACTAAAATTGTATGTTCCTGCCAGATTCTATAGCATTGCAATTGCTATAGCACGCCAATAAAATCCATCCTCCTTATCTAAGCAAGAAGGATAGCTCTCCACAATATTAGACGAAGATGTCTGTAAAATTGAATTTTCCAACGAGATCCTATAGCAATGCAATGGCTGTAGCACGCCATTAAAATCTTTCCTCCTTATTTATGCACGAAAGTTTGCTAACAACGATATTAGTCGAGAATGTCAATAAAGTTAAATTTTCCAGCCAGATTGTATAGCATTGCAATGGCTTTAGCACGCCAAAGGAATCCTTTCTCCTTAACATATGCAAGAGAGTTTGCTCACCACGGTATTACTCGAACATGTGAATAAAATTGAATTTTCCAGCCTGATTTTATAGCATTGGAAAGGCTATAGCACGTCAATAGAATCTTTTCTCCTAAATATGGAAGGAAGTCAGCTCACCACGATATTAGACGAAAATTCCAATAATATTGAATTTTCCAGCCTGTTTCTATAGCAGTGCAATGGCTGGAGCACGCCAATAGAATCTGTGCTCTTTACATATGCAAGGAAGTTACCTCACCACGATATTAGTCGAAAATAACATTAAAATTGAATTTTCCATGCAGATTCTATAGCACTGCAATGGCTATAGCACGCCAATAGTATCTTTCCTCCTTATTTATGAAAGAAAGTTAGCTCACCACGATATTTGTCGAAATTGTCAGTAAAATTGAATTTTCCAACGATATCCTGTAGCAATGCAATGGCTGTAGCACGCCAAAGGAATCTTTCCTCCTTATTTTTGCAAGAGAGTTAGCTCACCACGATATTACTCGAAAAGGCCAATAAAATTGAATTTCCCAGCCTGATTTTATAGCATTGCCATGCCTATAGCACGCCATTAGAATCTTTCCCCCTAAATATGGTATTAAGTCTGCTCACCACGATATTAGACGAAAATGTAAATAAAATGGAATTTTCCAGCCAGATCCTATAGCATTGCAATGGCCATAGCACGCCAATAGAATCCATCCTCCTTATCTAAGCAAGAAAGTTAGCTCACCACGATATTA
>NW_016959647.1:0-2796 GCF_001483705.2 Eufriesea mexicana
CATGACCTGACGTCACCTCACCTGAGCTCACCTGACCTCACCTGACACAACATGGAATGTCCTGTCCTGCCCTGACTTGAACTGACCTTACCTGTCGTGACCTTACCTGTTCTGGCCTGGCCTGACCTGACCTGACCTGATCTGTCCTAACCTAACCTAACCCGACCTGTCCTGTCCTGACCTGACCTGACCTGCCCTGAGACGACCTGACTTCACCAGACCTGAATTCACTTCACCCGACCTGGAATAGCCTATCCTGACCTGACCTGAAAGGAACTGACCCGTCATGACCTGACACTGACCTGAACTGACCTGGCCTGACCTGACCTGACCTGACCCGACCTGACCCGAACTGCCCGGACCCGTCATGACCAGACCAGACACGACCTGACCTGACCTGAGAAGGCCAGACCTGACCATACCTGCTCTGACCTGACATGTACTAGCTGACCTGACCTGAGCTGATATGACATGACCTGACCAGACCGGACCTGATCAGACCTGACTTAATCGGACCTAACCTAACCTAACCCAAACAATCCTAACCTAACCTTGTCAAACCTAACCTAAGCTCACCTATCCTAACCAAACCTATCGTAAGCTAACCTAACCTAACCTAACCTAAGATTGCCTATCCTGACCTGACCTGACCTGTCCTTACCTGACTTCACCTGACCTGACATGGCCTAACATGACCCGACCTGGAATGTACTGACCTGTCCTTACCTGAACTGGCCTGACCTGTCGTGTCCTTATCTGGCCTGGCCTGGACTGACCTGACCTGACATAACATGACCCGACCTGACGTGGCCTGTCATGGCCTGACATTGCCTGGCCTGTCCTGACCTGCACTGACCTGACATGAACTGACTGACCTGACCTGACCTGACCAGACCTGACATGACTTAACATAACGAAACCTAACTTAACCTAACCTAACCGAATAAAACCCAACCAATCCAAACTTAACCTAACATTACCTAACCCAACCCAACCAATCGTAACCTATCGTAATCAAACCTAACCTAAACTCACCTAACCTAACCTAACCTAACCTTTTTTAATCTATCTTAACCTAACATAACATAACATATCCTGACCTGACCTGACCGGACCGGACCTGACATTAGCTGAACTGACCTGACCTGACCTGACATGCTCCGACCTGACCTGACATCACATGACCCGACCTGGAATGGCCTAACCTGACCTGATCTGAACGGAACTGACCCGCTATGACCTGACCCGACCTGACCTGAACTGACCAGGCCTGACCTCACCCGACCTGACCTGAACTGACCTGGCCTGAGCGGACCTGTCCTGACCCGACCTGACTCATCCTGCCCTGACCCGACCTGACACGAAGTGCCCGGACCCGTCATGACCAGACCTGACTCAACCTGACCTGACCTGAGAAGGCCAGACCTGTCCAGACCTTCCCTGTCCTGACATGAACTAACTGACCTGACCTGACCGGACCTGACCAGACCTGACCTAATCTGACCTAACCTAACCTAACCTAACGTAACCTAACCTATCCTAACTTTGTAAAACCTGTCCTAGCCAAACCTACCCAAGCTTTAGCAAACCAAATATAACCAAACCCAAACTACCTAAACTTTTCCTAACCTAACATAAGGAAACCTAACCTAACATGACCTAACCTTACCTAGCTAACCTAGCTTAACCTAAGCTAACATAACGTAACCCAACCGATCCTAACCTAAACTAATCAAACCTAACCTAACCTGACTTGACCTGACCTTACCTGGCATGACATGGCCTGGCCTGATGTGACCTGGCCTATCCTGGCATGACCCGACCGAACCTGATCTCACCTGACCTGACTTGACCTGAAACATACCTGACCCAACCTGACCCGACTTGGAATGTCCTGACCTGCCCTTACCTGAACTGGCCTGACCTGTCGTGACCTGATCTGGCCTGGCCTGGACTGACCTGATCTGACATGACATGACCCAACCTGACCTGGACTGGCCAGACATGGCCTGTCCTGGCCTGTCCTGACGTGACTTGACATTGCCTGGTCGAGTCTGACCTGACCTGGCCTGACCCGACCTGACTTCACCTGACCTGGCCTAACATTGCCTGGCCTGGCCTGGCCTGACGTGGCCTGGCCTGACGTGGCCTGACATTGCCTGGCCTGTCCTAACCTGCACTGACCTGACATGAACTGACTGACCAGACCTGACCTGACCTGACCTGACCTGAACTGACCTGATGTGACCTGTCCTGTCCCGACCTGATCTGACCTGCCCTGAGACGACCTGACTTCACCAGACCTGAATTCACTTGACCCGACCTGGAATCTCCTAACCTGACCTGACCTGAAAGGATCTGACCCGTCATGACCTGACCCGACCTGACCTGAACTGACTTGGCCTGACCTGACCAGACCTAACCCAACCAAACCCAACTTACCCAAACTTTTCATAACCTAACATAACGAAACCAAACCTAACATGACCTAACCTAACCTAGCTAACCAAGCATAACCAAACCTAACATAACCTTACCCAAACAATCCTAACCTAACATAATTAAACATAACCTAAGCTCATCTATCATAACCTAACCTATCGTAAGCTAACCTGACCTAACCTAACCAAAGATAACGTAACCTGACCTGACCTGACCAGTCCTTACCTGACTTGACTTGACCTGACCTTACCTGGCCTGACATGTCCTGGCCTGATGTGACCTGACCTATCATGGCCTGACCTGACCGAACATGACCTCTCCTGACCTGACCTGACCTGACTTCACCTGACCTGA
>NW_016959648.1:0-225 GCF_001483705.2 Eufriesea mexicana
TTGCATAAATACGGAGGAATGATACTAGTGGCGTGCTATAGCCATTGCAAAGCTATAGAGCCTTGCTGGAAAATTTTAACTTCATTGACATTTTCGGCTAATATCGTGGTGAAATAACATTCCTGCATAAGTAAGGACGATAGATACTATTGGCGTGATATAGCCATTGAAATGCTATTGAATCTGGCTGGAAAATTCAATTTTATTGACGTTTTCGAATAATAT
>NW_016959648.1:357-595 GCF_001483705.2 Eufriesea mexicana
TGGTGAACTAACTGTATTGCATAAATAAGGATGAAACATTCTATAGGCGCGTTATGGCCATTCGAATACTATAGAATCTGGGTGGAAAATTCAATTTTATTGCCATTTTCGAGTAATATCGTGGTGTCCAAACTTTCTTGCATATATAAGAAGGAAAGATTCTACTGGCGTGCTATAGCCATTGGAATGCTCTAGAATCTGTCTGGAAAATTAAATTTTATTGACATTTTCGACTAAT
>NW_016959649.1:0-509 GCF_001483705.2 Eufriesea mexicana
ATGCTGTAGGAGGTTATATATTATGATTAGAACTAATCTCTGGCAAGTAGATGGCTGTACTTGGCATTGGATTGAAGGCGTTAGGCGATCTATTCACCGAGCTATGACAGGCTATAGATATTCGATAGAACAATTCTCTGGCAAGTAGATGGCTGTACTTGGCATTGGATTGAAGGCGTTAGGCGATCTATTCACCGAGCTATGACAGGCTATAGATATTCGATAGAACAATTCTCTGGCAAGTAGATGGCTGTACTTGCCATTGGATTGAAGGCGCAAAGCGATCTACTCACCAAGCTATAGCAGGTTATAGATTTTAAATAGACCTATTCCCTGGAAAGTAGATGACTGTACTAGCCATTGGATTGAAGGCGTTAGGCGACCTATTCACCAAGCTATAACAGGTTATAGAATTCGAATAGATATATTCTCCGGCATCTAGATGACTGTACTTGCCATTAGATTGAAGGCGTTAGGCGACATAATCGCCAAGCTGTGACAGCTTATAG
>NW_016959650.1:0-510 GCF_001483705.2 Eufriesea mexicana
AGTGGATAGTAGACCGCAGAAGCTCATAGAATCGCTGTGTAGATCAGAAAAATCTAAGTAACCCAAGCATAACCCAAACCAACAGTGCTTAGCCAAACATAGCATAACTCAACAAAATCTGCCGCGTACACTATTGTAGAACTCCCCACGACCAAGCAGAATATAGTAGAACATAGTACTGTGTAGAAATCCACCGAATATCAGTGTATACCACGATAGTCATGTCTATTCAATGTCTATTCAAAAATAACCCAAGCAAAGGTAGCGTAGCCATAAGCAGCTCAAGAAATCTTAACGGGCCGAGATCGCAATTATTGGCCCCCCAGAGTCGAGCAGAGAGTAGTAGAGCAACACAGGGTGCAGAAATCCGCCGAACACCATTGTGTTGCGTAAATGTCAATGCTAGTTTATAATAACCTTACCAAGCGTAACATAAGTGAACGTAACCTAACTCATCCAAACGTGCCACGAACATTGATGCTGGCCTCCCAAGAGACAAGCAGAATACTC
>NW_016959651.1:0-9195 GCF_001483705.2 Eufriesea mexicana
CTCCTGTGCTCCAGTATATTCTGCTTTGCTCTGGGGAAGTCATCAGCTGTGGTCTAGGTACGCTAGGTTGTGTTAGGCTACGTTCGGCTTTATTCGGCTTTGTCATCTTAGGCTAGGGCAGCTATGACTTTTATGCTGTGCATTGCCATTTGGTGGACTTTTGCGCTCCAATCTGACCTGTTTCCACCTGCTTTTCTCAGAGAATTCAGGAGATAGCGGCGGCGGCGCGTTAGGCTGTGATAGGATACGTTCGGTTATTTTAGGTTTGATTGGATTAGGTAAGGATATCTCCAACTTTCGTTCTGCACACTGCCATTTTATGAACCTCTACGCTCTACTCTGCCTACTATGCCCTGCATTGCCTTGGGAATTCCAGCGTTAGTTGGCTAGGCGCGTTATGTTGTTTTCGCTTACGTTTGGTTAGGCTAGGTTATGTCAATTTGGGTTAGGATATGCTTTACTCTTCTGCTTTACTCTTCAGTGCGGCGGATTCCTGCGCTCTGTTATGCTCGAGTATATTCTGCTTGGCTCTGCGGGTGCTAGCATTGGTGGTGTGGGCACGTTATGTTTAGTTAGGTTACGTTCGGCTATGTTACGCTTGCCTAGATTAAGATAGGATAACTCCGACTTTTGCGCCATGCACAGCTTTTCGGTCGATACCTGTACACTGCATTGATCTTTTGACGCCCGGCTGTCTCCGGGGAGGCCAGCAGTACTCGTCGTGGCACGTTTGGTTGGCTTTCGTTACGCTTTGTTATGTAATGTTAGCTTATGTTTAGTTAGTATGGCTTTGACTTTTGTGCTATACACTGCTCTCCGCTGGCTTTGTGCGCTCTACAGTACTATATCATACTGTGCTCGGCTATGGGGAGGCCAATACTAGTGGTCTCGGGCCGTCAACCTGAGTTATGTTGTGTTTGGCTATGACTCGTTTGGTACGGTAAGGATAGGATAGCTCATACTTCTGTGCTATACACTGCTATTCGGACGAATTCAGAGCTCTACATTGCTCTGCTCGAATTTGTTTACCTCTCGTGAGACCAGCAATAGCGGTCGTGGCACGTAAGCTTGGGTACCGTTACGTCTGCTTATGTTACATTTAGATACGTTTGGACAGGATAGCTTTGACTTTTGAGCTACAAGCTGCTACACGGTGGATTTCTGCGCTTTACATTGCTCTAGTATATTCTGCTTGGCTATGGGGACGGCAAAAGTATTTCTCTCGGCACGTTTGTCTGAGTTATGATGCGTTTGCTTGGGTTAGGTTACGTTGTCTTAGACTGAGGTAGCTATGACTTTTGTGCTACACACTGTAATTCTATGAACTTGTGCGCCCCATTTTGCGCTACCAAACTCTGCTTGTCTACGGGGACGCCAGGCGTAGTGGTCGCGTCACCTCAGGTTGAGATATATTACGCTTGGTTAGGCAAGGTTTGGTTAAGTTAAGTTGGGATAACCTTGACTTTTGTCTATACACTGCTATGCAGTGGATTTCAGCGCTCTACTGCGCTCTAACATGCTTTGCTTGGCTTTGGGTGGGACAGCAATGGTGGACTCAGCGAGTTACCTTGGGGTTAGCTACGTTCGGTTCTGTTACATTTGGCTATGTCAGGATAGGGTTGCTTCGACTATTGTGCTACGCACTTCAATTATATGGACTTCTGAACTCTACTTTGCTCTAATGTGTTCTGCTTTGCTCTGGGGTGCGCAGTAATGGTGTCCTAGGCACGTTAGTTTCGTTTGCGTTACGTTCGGTTATGCAATGTTTGGATATGTTATGCCATGGAATCCTTGACTTTTGTGCTACACACTGGTATTCGGAGGATTTCTGCTCTATATTGTGCTCTAATGTGTTCTGCCTGACCCACCGGGGCCAGCATTTGTGGTCTCGGCAAGTTAGGCTCAGTTAGGCTACGTTTGGTTTTGTTATGTTAGTTTGGGTTAGGTTTGGACAGCTTCGACTTTCGTGCTATACACTGCAATTCGGTGGATTTCTGCGTTCTTGGTTCGTCTACTATGCTCTACTCAATTCTGAGGTGGCCAGCAATGGGGGTCGTCGCACGGTATGTTGTGTTCCGTTGCGTTTGGTAAGTTTAGGTTAGGTTAGCTTTGGACAGGATGGCTATGAATTTTGTGCTATACACTGCTCTTCGGTGAATTTCTGCGCTCTACTGTGCTATATTATACTCTGTTCGACTCTGGGGAAGTCAGCAATAGTGGACTCGGTACGCTAGGTTCTGCTAGGCTAGGTTCGGATAGGTTACGTTAGTTTGGGATTGGTTTGGATAGCTTTTCCTTTCGTGGTACAAGCTGTTCTTCATGGGATTTCTGGGCTCCACTTTGCCCGAGTATTTCCTGCTTGGCCCTGGGAGGCCAGCAACAATGCTGTCGACACGCTGGGTTGGGCTATGTTGCGTCCGCTTGTGTTACGTTTGGTGTGGTTAAGATACGACAGCTTAGACATTTGTGCTGTACACTGCACTTCGGTGGACTTCAGTGCTCTGCAATGATCTTCTGTGCTCTACGCGACTCTCGGTCGTCCAACAATATTGGTCTCAACACGTCGGGTTATGAAAGGCTATGTTTGTTTGCATTACGTTTGGATAGGTCTGGACAGGGTAGAGGTGATTTGTGTGCTATACACTGCAATTCGTTGGATTTATACGCACTACGTAGCTCAACTATACTCGGCTCATGGGAGGCCAGTAATGGTGGCCTCGGCACGTTGGGCTGGGTTATGTTACGTTCGGCATGGTTACCTTTGTTTGGGTTAGGTGTGGATAGCATTGACCTTCGCCGCATACGCCGTTTTTCGGTACATTTCTGCGTTCTACTGTGCTGTGCCATATTATGAATGGACCTGGGGGGTCCAGCAATTGTGGCCGCAGCAGGTAGTGTTGTGTCAGGCTTCGATTGGCTATGTTAAGTTGCTTTGGGCCATGTTCGGGTAGCTTCGACTTTCCTGGTATACACTGCGATTCTATGGATTTCTGCTATCTAACTACCTCTAATATATTCAGCTTGTCCCTGAGCGGGGCATCAACAGTGGTCTCGACACATTAGGTTGAATTACGTTACGTTTGGTTGTGTTACTGTTGATTAGGTTAGGATAGGGTAGCTTCGTCTTTTGCGCTATACACTGCAAGTCGGTACAACTCCGCGCCATACTGTGCTCTAGTATGTTCTGCTTGGCCCTGGCGACGCCAGCAGTAGAGTCCTCGGCACGCCGGCTTTAGCTCTGTTACGTACGGTTGTGTTAGGTTTGGTTAGGTTAGGATTGGGTAGCTTGGCTCTTATGCTATACTCTTTTATTCTATAGATTTCTGCGCTCGACACTTCTCTAGTATGTTCTGCTTGGCTCAGGGGAGGGCACCAATAGACGCCTCGCCACGATATGTTGAGTTAGGTTACGTTTGTTTAAGTTACGTTTTGTTAGGGCAGGAGAGCTACACACTGCTATTCGGTTTATTTATGCTTTCTACTCAGTTCTAATATGTCCTCCTTGGCTCTAGGGCGGCCAGCAGTTGTGGTCTCCGCACGTTATGTAGAGAAGCGCCACGTTTAATTTATTTAGGTTAGTTCATGTAAGGACTGGGTCTCTGACCTTTTACTGTACACCACAATGCGGCGGGTTCCGGCTTACTACTGTCCTCTATCATATTCTGATTGCCACTGGGAGGCCAACAACAGTAGTCCCGACACGTTAGGTGGAATCAGGATACGTTTGGTTATGCTACGATTGGCTGGTTTAGGATAGCGTAACTTTGACTTTTGCGTTATACACAGATCTTCGATGGATTTCTGCGCTCAACAGTGCTCTAGCATATTCTGCTTGGCTCTGTGGAGGCCAACAACAGTGGTCTCGGCGCGTTAGGACGTGTTATGTTACGTTCGGCTATGTTACGATTGGTTAGGTTAGGATAGGGTAGCTTTGACTTTTAAGCTGTACACTGCTATGCTATGGATTTTTGCCATCTACTCTCCTTTAATATGATCTGCTTGGCTCTGGGGATGCCAGGAATATGGGCCTCTGCACGTTAGGTTGAGTAAGATTGCGTTTGGCTAGGTTGAGTTATGATAAGTTCGGTTAGGATAGCTGCGACTTTCGTACTATTCACTGTTATTCGGTGGATTCCTGCTCTCTACTGTGCTCTATTATATTCTGCTTGGCCCTGGCGAGGCCAGCAACAGTGGTCGCTGTACGTTATTTTGAGTTATGCTTCGTTTGGTTAGGCTACGTTAATTTGAGATAGGTTTCGACAGCGTTGACTTTTCTGCTTTACAATGCGATTCCAAGGATTTCTGTGCCCTTCTCCCCTCTTATATGTGCCACTCGTCCCTGGGGAGGCCAGCAATATTGGTCGCGACACGTTAGATTTAATTAGGTTATGTTTGGTTATGTTACGGCTGGTTAGGGCAGGATATTGTTGCTTAGCCTTTTGTGCTATACACTGCTATATGCTGCACTTCTGCGCCGTACTGTGCTCTAGTATGTTACGCTTGGCTCTTGGGAGGCGGGATGTAGTGTCCTCGGCACGCTAGCTCCAGTTCGGTTACGGTTACGTTACATTTTATTAGGTTAGGACACGGTGGCTTCGCTTTTGTGCTACGCACTGCTATTTTATGAATTTCTGTGCGCTACTCTCCTCTAATATCTTCTGCGTGGCTCTGACGATAGCAGCAATACCCGACCTGTCATGTTACGTCGTGTTAGGTTACGTATGGTTTAGTTACGTGTTGTTTGGATGGGATAGGTTAACTTGGACTTTTGTGCTACACACAGCTGTTCCCTGGATTTCTGCGCTCTACTGTTCTATAGTATGTGCTACTTGGCTATGTGGAGGCTGTTGTATCGGCACGACAGGCTGAGATATGTTACGTTCAGTTGGTTAGGTTATCATGAATTTGGTCTGTGTAGCTCAGACTTTCGTGGTTTATATTGTCATTCGGTGGATTTATGCGCAATACTGTGCCCTTCCATACTCTGCTTGTCCCTGGCGATGCCAGCAACAGTGGTTGCGTCACGCTATATAGAGTTGGGCTATGCTTAGTTAGGTTACAGTTGGTTCGGTAAGGTGCATATCGCTTTGACTCTTCTGTTATACACTGCGAATATATGGACCTCGGTGATCCCCTCTCCTATAATCTGTTCTGCTTGCTCTGGGTATGCCAGCAACAGCGGTCTCGGCACATCGGCTTTAGTTAGGTTACATTTGGTTACGTTGCGCTTGGTTAAGTTAGGATAGGGTGGCTTTGACTCTTGTGCTATACGCTGCTATTGCGTGCATTCGTGCGTTCGACTGGGCTTTAGTGTGCTCTGCTTGGATCTGGCTAGCCCAGCAATAGCGGTCTCGGCGCGGTATGTTGAGTCAGACTTCGTATGGTTAGTTTCAGATAGTTCTGGTAAGGACAGGATACCTTTGACTTTTGGCTATACACTGCAATGCGGCGGGCTTCATTGCTTTACTGTTCTCTTTTATATTCTGCTAGCCTCTGGGGATGCCAGCATTAATGTTCGTGGCACGATAGAGTAGGTAATTCTACATATGGTTACGTTACGTTTGGTTAGCATAGGAGAGGATAGCTTTGGCTTTTGTACTATACACTGCTTTTCGGTGAATTTCTGCGCTACACTGTGCTCTAATATGTTCTGCTTCGCTCTGGGGAGGCCAGCAATATGGGTCCCAGCACGTTAGCTTCAGATCGTTTACGTTTGGATAGGTTAGGTTACGTTAATTTGGGTGAGAGTAGCTTTGACTTTTGTGCTGTACATATCTTTTCGCTGGATTTCTGAGCTCTACTGTGCTCTAATATTTCCTTCTTGTCTCCGGTGATGCAGCAATGGTGGTCTATGTACGCTGTGTTGAGTTAGGTTCCGTTAGGTTACGTTCGTTTTGGCTAGGTGAGGATAGTGTGTCTTTGACTTTTGTGCTGTACACTGCTATTCTATGGACTTCTGCACTCTACTCTGCTCAAATATGTTCAGCTCGGCTCCGGGAAGGGCAACAATAGGTGTCTCATCACGTTAGACTGGGTTATGTTACATTAGGTTACGTTACGTTTAGCTGGATAGGAGAGGATAGCATTGACTTTTGCGCTATACACCGCTTTTTGATGGACTTCGGCGATCTATTGTGCTCTAGTAAGTTCTGCTTGGCTCTCGGATGGCCAGCAATAGCGGTCTCTGCACATTATGTAGAGATAGGACACATTCAGCTAGTTTAGGCCAGTTCAGCTAAGGATTGGGTATCTCTGGCTTTTGTATTATACCCCGCAATGCGGCGGGTCCCTGCGCTCTACTGCTTTCTATTACATTCTGCTTGCCACTAGGGTTCTAACAATAGTAGCCTCGGCATGTTGGGTGGAATTACGGTAAGTTTGGTTATGCTATGAATTGCTTGCTTACGATAGGGCAGCTTTGACGTTTGTGCTATATACTGCCCGTCGGTAGATTTCAGCGCTCTGCAGTGCACTAGTATGTTCTGCTCCCCTCTGGGGAGGCCAGCGGTAGTGCCCTCGGCAGGTTAGGCTGAATTCTGCTACGTTCGGATATGTTACGTTTGGTTTGGTTAGGATAGGGTAGCTTCAACTTATGTGCTGCACGCTATTATTCTACGGACTTCTGCGCTCTACTTCCCTCTGATATGTTCTGCTTCTCGCTGGGGATGGCAACAATAGACGTCTCGTCACGCTAGTTTGAGTCATGTTACGTTTGGACACGCTACGTTTGGTTAAGTTAGGACAGGATGGCTTCAAGTGTTATGATATACATTGCTGTTCCGTGGATTTGCTCACTGTACTTGTCTATAGTATCTTCTGCTTGGCTTTGTGGAGTCTAGCGGAAGTGGTCTCGGCACGTTATGTTGTGTTATGGTACGTTTAGTTTTTTTAGGTTCGTTCAGCTAAGGTCTGGATATCTTAGACTTTCGTGCTATACACTGCAGTGCTGCGGGTTGCTAGGTCTTACTGTCCACTAATATACTCTCCTTGATCCTGGTGAGAGCACCAATATAGTTCTCGGCACGCTGGGTTGAGTGTGGTTACGTTTGGTTAGGTCAAGTTACGTTAAGTGCGGTAAGGATAGCTTTGACATCAATCCAATACACTGTTTTTCGGTGGATTTCTGCGCACAGCTGTGCTCTACAATATTCTGCTTTGCCCTAGCGAGGCTAGCGATAGTGGTCGCTGCACGCTCTGTTTAGATAGGCTACGTTATTGTAGGCTACGTTTGTTTCGGATAGGTGCGGATGGCTTTGTCTTGTCTGCTTGACTCTGTGTTTCCATGGATTTCTGTGCTCTACTCGGCTCTGATCTGTTCTTCCCGGCTGAGGGGGGCCAGCATTATTGTTCGTGGCACGATAGAGTAGGCAATGCTACATATGGTTACGTTACGTTTGGTTAGCATAGGAGAGGATAGCTTTGGCTTTTATGCTATACACTGCTTTTCGGTGCATTACAGCGCTATACTGCTCTGTAGTATGTTCTGCTTGGCTCTGGATGGGCAACCAGTATGGTCCTCGGCATGGTAGCTTCAGTTTGGTTACGTTCGGTTGTGTAACGTTTGGTTAGGTTGGGATTGGGTAGCTTGGCTCATGTGCTATACATTGTTTTTCTATGGACTTCTGCGCTCTACTTTCCTCTAATATGCTCTGTTTGGCTCTGGGGAGAGCAGCGGTAGATATATCGTTACGTTAGGTTGAGTTATGTTACATGTGGTTACTTTACGCTTGGTTAGGTTAGGATAGGATGACTTTTACTTTTGTGCTTTACGCTAATATTCCGTGCATTTCTGCTCTCTACTGGGCTACAGTATGTTCTGCTTGGCTCTGTGGATGCTAGAAGTAGTGCTCTCGGCGCGTTACATTGAGTTAGGTTACGTTAGGTTAGTTTATGTTTTTTCTGGTAAGATTTGGGCTCCTTCGTCTTTTGCTCTATACATTGCAATGCGTCGGATTTCTGCGCTCTACTGTTCTTTAGTATATTCCTCTTGGCTCTGGGGAGGACAGCAGTAGACGTCTCGTCACGTTAGTTAGAGATATGTTACGGTCGGTTAGATTGGTTTATTCTAATTTCAGCAAGGATAGCTTTGACTTTAGTACTATACACTGTTACACGGTGGATTTCTGTACTCTACTGTGGTGTACCATACTCTGTATGGCCCTGGCGTGGCCAGGAGCAGTGGCTGCTTCACGTCATGTTGAGTTGTGCTACCTTTGGTTAGGTTATATGTGGCTGGGTCTGGTACGGTGACCTTTGACTTCTCTGTTATAAACTGCTATACTACGGACTTCGGTGCTCCCCTTTCATGCAATCTGCTCCGCTGGGCTCTGGGAATGCCCGCAATAGTGGTCTCGGCTCGTAAGTTTGGGTTAGGTTACGTTTGGTTACGTTATGTTTGGTTAGGTTAGTGTAGGATCTCTTTGATTTCTGTGCTATACACTGCTAATCGTCGGGTTTCTGCGTTCTACTGAGCCCTTATATCGTCTGCTTGGCTCTGGGTAGGCAGACAATTGTGGTCTCGGCACGTTAGGTTCTGTTAGGTTACGTGCGGTTAGGTCCGGTTACGATACGTGCGGCCAGGATAGCTTTGACTTTCGTAGTGTACACAGTTGTTCGGTGGATTTCTGCGTTACACTCTGCTCCACTGCATTCTGTTTGGCCTTGGCCAGGGCAGGAACAGTGGTCACCGCGCGTCATTTTGAATCAGGCGATGTTTGGTTAGGCAACGTTAGTATGGGACAGATAGGGTTAGCTTCGGTTTTTATGCTTTACTCTTTGATTCCACGGAATTCTGTGCTCTAGCCTCCTCTAATATGCTCTACTCGGCTCTGCGGAGGCCAGCAATCGTGGTCTCGGCACGTAAAAGTGAGTTAGGTTACGATTGTCTACGTACGATTGTTTAGGTTAGGATAGGATAGCTACGAGGTTTGCGCTATGCACTGCTATTTGATGAATTTGTTGACTCTAGCGCGCTCTAATATTTGCTGCTTGGCTCTGGTGATGCCAGCAATAGTGGTCTCAGCACGTTGGGTTTAGACAAGTTACGTTCGGTTACGCTATTTGGTTTTGTTAGGATAGGATAGCTTTTACTATTGTGCTATACACTGCTATTCGGTGCATTTCTGCGATATTCTGTGCTCTAGTATGTAATTCTAGGCTCTGGGGAGGGCAGGGTCAGCGTCCTCGTCACGCTAG
>NW_016959651.1:9676-11323 GCF_001483705.2 Eufriesea mexicana
TTCCATGGATTTCTGTGCTCTACTCGGCTCTGATCTGTTCTTCCCGGCTGAGGGGGGCCAGCATTATTGTTCGTGGCACGATAGAGTAGGCAATGCTACATATGGTTACGTTACGTTTGGTTAGCATAGGAGAGGATAGCTTTGGCTTTTATGCTATACACTGCTTTTCGGTGCATTACAGCGCTATACTGCTCTGTAGTATGTTCTGCTTGGCTCTGGATGGGCAACCAGTATGGTCCTCGGCATGGTAGCTTCAGTTTGGTTACGTTCGGTTGTGTAACGTTTGGTTAGGTTGGGATTGGGTAGCTTGGCTCTTGTGCTATACATTGTTTTTCTATGGACTTCTGCGCTCTACTTTCCTCTAATATGCTCTGTTTGGCTCTGGGGAGAGCAGCGGTAGATATATCGTTACGTTAGGTTGAGTTATGTTACATGTGGTTACTTTACGCTTGGTTAGGTTAGGATAGGATGACTTTTACTTTTGTGCTTTACGCTAATATTCCGTGCATTTCTGCTCTCTACTGGGCTACAGTATGTTCTGCTTGGCTCTGTGGATGCTAGAAGTAGTGCTCTCGGCGCGTTACATTGAGTTAGGTTACGTTAGGTTAGTTTATGTTTTTTCTGGTAAGATTTGGGCTCCTTCGTCTTTTGCTCTATACATTGCAATGCGTCGGATTTCTGCGCTCTACTGTTCTTTAGTATATTCCTCTTGGCTCTGGGGAGGACAGCAGTAGACGTCTCGTCACGTTAGTTAGAGATATGTTACGGTCGGTTAGATTGGTTTATTCTAATTTCAGCAAGGATAGCTTTGACTTTAGTACTATACACTGTTACACGGTGGATTTCTGTACTCTACTGTGGTGTACCATACTCTGTATGGCCCTGGCGTGGCCAGGAGCAGTGGCTGCTTCACGTCATGTTGAGTTGTGCTACCTTTGGTTAGGTTATATGTGGCTGGGTCTGGTACGGTGACCTTTGACTTCTCTGTTATAAACTGCTATACTACGGACTTCGGTGCTCCCCTTTCATGCAATCTGCTCCGCTGGGCTCTGGGAATGCCCGCAATAGTGGTCTCGGCTCGTAAGTTTGGGTTAGGTTACGTTTGGTTACGTTATGTTTGGTTAGGTTAGTGTAGGATCTCTTTGATTTCTGTGCTATACACTGCTAATCGTCGGGTTTCTGCGTTCTACTGAGACCTTATATCGTCTGCTTGGCTCTGGGTAGGCAGACAATTGTGGTCTCGGCACGTTAGGTTCTGTTAGGTTACGTGCGGTTAGGTCCGGTTACGATACGTGCGGCCAGGATAGCTTTGACTTTCGTAGTGTACACAGTTGTTCGGTGGATTTCTGCGTTACACTCTGCTCCACTGCATTCTGTTTGGCCTTGGCCAGGGCAGGAACAGTGGTCACCGCGCGTCATTTTGAATCAGGCGATGTTTGGTTAGGCAACGTTAGTATGGGACAGATAGGGTTAGCTTCGGTTTTTATGCTTTACTCTTTGATTCCACGGAATTCTGTGCTCTAGCCTCCTCTAATATGCTCTACTCGGCTCTGCGGAGGCCAGCAATCGTGGTCTCGGCACGTAAAAGTGAGTTAGGTTACGATTGTCTACGTACTATTGTTTAGGTTAGGATAGGATAGCTACGAG
>NW_016959652.1:0-3115 GCF_001483705.2 Eufriesea mexicana
TGGGTTCTTTGGATTAGGTTAGTCTAGCTTTGACTTAGGTGCTCAAGACTGACATCCTATGGATTTCTGTGCTCTACTGTGATCTATCATTATCTGTCTGTGTCTGGGGAGCCAGCAATAGTGGTCGCGGCACGTTAGGTTCATTTACTCTACGCTTTTTTATGCTATGTTAGGCCTGGGTAGGTTAGGATGTGTTCCAATTTTGTGCTGTATGCAGTTATTCGATGAATTCGTGCCCTCCACTTTGCTCTAATATAATCTGCTTCGTCCCGTGGCGTCCAGATGTGGTGGTCGTAGCACGATATTTTGAGCTACATTATGCTTAGCTAGGTTAGGTTAGGTAGCGTTAGGTAAAGGTAGCTTCGACTCTTGTATTACACACTGCTATTCTCTGGACTTCTGCGCACTTCTGTGCGCTAAGGTTGAGCTACATTATGCTTAGCTAGGTTAGGTTAGGTTGCGTTAGGTAACGGTAGCTTCGACTCTTGTATTACACACTGCTCTTCTCAGGACTTCTGCGCACTTCTGTGCGCTATCGCTCTCGGCCTGTCCCTGTGCGCGCCACGAATAGTGCTCTCGGTTCTTTAGGTTGAGCTATGTTACGCTTGGCTAGGATAGGTTTGGCTGCGTTTGATGAGGAAGGCTTCGACTTTTGCGCTATACTAAGTTATTCTGACGATTTCAGCGTTTTACATTGCTATGCTCCAATCTGCTTAGCTCGCGTGAGACCAGAAGCAGCGATGGTGGCACGTCAGGTTGTGTTACATTACGTCTGCTTGTGCTACGTGTGGTTAGGTCAGAATAGGATAGATCTGACTTTTGTGCTTTCCGGTGGAGTTCCGCGGTCTACTGATCTCTGATATGCTCTGTTTGGCTCTGGGGATGCCAGCAATACTAATCCCGGCACCTTGTGTTGTGTTATGCTACGTTCGGTTAGGTTAGGTTAGGACAGTTTGGGTCTGGATATCTTCCACTTCTGTGCCACACATTGCATTGCAGGGAATTGCTGTTCTCTACTGTGCTGCAGTGTAATCTGCTTGGCTCTGGGGTGGCAAGCAGTAGTGGTCTCGGCACGTTAGGTTCAGCTAATCTACGTTCGGTCATGTTACGTTTCGTTGTGTTAGGACATGTTAGCTTCGACCACTGTGCTACGCACTGCGGTTCTGTGGATAGCTGCGCTCTACTCTGCTCTGGTATGTTCGTATCGGCTCCGGGGATGTCAGCAAGAGTGGTGTTGGCACGTCAGGCTTAAATATGTCCGTTTGGTTACGCTACGTTTGGTCAGGTTAGGATATGATAACATTGACTTTTGCGTTATGCAGAGCATATTCGGCGGCTTTCTGCCGTCTCCATTGCTCTACTATACTCTGCTCGACTCTGGGGAGAATTGCAGTGCCGGTCGTGGCAAGATTGGTTGAGTTACGTTACGTTTGGTCAGGGTGGCTTTGACTTTTGCGTCATGCACAGCCATTCGGTGGAATTCTACGCTCTACTGCGATCTAATATTCCCTGCTTTGATCTGGGAATGCTAGAAATAGCAGCCGCTGCGCGTTAGGTTGAGTTAGGTTTCGTTTCGCTTGGTTAGGATGGCTTTGACTTTTGTGTTATACAATGGTATTTGGTGGATCTCTGAGCTCTACTGTGCTCCAATGCGTCCGGCTTGGCTCTGTGGATGCCAAAAACAATGGCATGGTCGCGTTACGATTAGTTATTCTACGTTTGGTTACACTAGGTTGAGACAGGTTGTGTTAGGATATCTTTGACCTCTGTGTTATACACTCCTATTCGGTGGATTTTTTCGCTCTACTCAGCCACAATATGTACTGCTTGGCACTGGAGATACCGGCAATAGTGGCCTCAGCATGTTAGGTTGAGTTCGGCTACCTTTGGTTAAGCTATGTTGACTTGGGTTTGGTTTGGATGGCATTGTCTTTCGTGTTATACACTGTTATTCGGTAGAATTCTGCGCTCTACTGAGCTCTAGTGAGTACTGCTTGGCACTGGGTAGGCAGTTCGTTAGGTTTAGTTACTCTTCGTTTGGTTAGGTCAAGTTATGTCAAGTTCGCTTAGGATATCTTCGCCTTTTGTGCTGTAGACCGCTATTCGGTGGACCTCTGCGCTATACTGTGCCCTAGTACATTCTGCTTTTCTCTTGGGATGCTGACAGTATTGGTTTCGCCGCGTTAGCCAGAGTTAGATTGCGTTTGGTGATGTTACGTTTAGTTAGGTTAGGGTAAGGTGCCCTTGGCTTTTGAGCTATACACGGCTGATCGGTGCATTTCTGAGGTCTGCGTTGCTTTACTGCACTCTGCTCCACCATGGGGAGACCAGCATTTGCGGTCGTGGCACGATAGGCTGAGTTATGTTACGTTTGGTTAGGTTATGATATGTTGACTTCGATTAGGATGGCATTGACTCTTGCGTTATACACCGCTATTTGGTGATTTATGCGTTCTACTGTTCTCTAATATGTTGTGCTTGGATATGGGGTGTTTAGTCATTCCACGCTTGGTTTGGTTAGGTTTGGTCAGGTTAGGCTAGGATACGTCTGACTTTTGTGCTATGCACCGCAATAAAGTGGACTTCTGCGCCATGCTGTGTACTTGTGTATTCTGCTTGGATATGTGGATGCCAGCAGTATTGGTCTCGGCAGGTTAGTCTGAGTTAAGTTGCGTCCTGTTATGTTATGTTTGGCTTGGTTACGAAATGATAGCTTTGACTTTTGTGGTATACACTGCCATTCGGTGGATTTCGGCACTCTACGGTGCTCTAATATGCTCGGCTTGTGTCTAGGAGGCCAGAAATAGTGGTCTCGGCACGTTAGGTTGGGACATGCTACGTTTGGTTGTGTTATGTTAGCCTGAGTTAGGAATGGATAGCTCTGTCCTTCGTGGTATACACTGCTACTCGGAGGATTTCTGCGCTCTACAGTGCTCTGAAATACTCTGCTTGGATCTGGAAAGGCCAGCAATGGTGTTCGTGCCACGATGTGTTTAGTTAAGTCACAGATCGGTTGTGTTTCGTTTTCGACATTTTAGGATAGGATATCATTGACCGTCGAGCCATACACTGCTATCCGGTGGATCTCTGCGCACTATTGTGCCCTAGCACGACC
>NW_016959653.1:0-480 GCF_001483705.2 Eufriesea mexicana
TAGGCGTGATAATTTGTGTTAAGTTACGTTTAGTTATGTTACGTTTAGTAAGGTTGGGCTAGTGTTACTTTGACATTTGGGCTGTAAGCTACCTTTAGGCGGATTTCTGATTCCTACAGTGATCAAACATGGTCCGCTTTGCCCTTTCGTGGTCAGAAATATTGGCCGCGGCGCGTTAGGCTGTGTTTGGCTGCGTTTGAATGGTTTCGTCTTGTTTCGGTTGGGTTTGGATATGTTTGACTTCTGCTCTGTACACTGCAATGAGGTGGATTCCTACCCTGTACCCAACTCAAGTATGTTCTGCCTGGCCCTGGGGATGCCGGCAATGAAGTTCCCGGCATATTAGGTGGCGGTAGGATACGTTTGGATCCGTTACGTTAGCTTTGGTTGGGTTTGATTTGGTTGGGTTTGTATAGCTTCGTCTTTTCTGCTATACACTGCGTTTCGATGGATTCCTGCTCTCTACTCTCCTCTAGCATG
>NW_016959654.1:0-1443 GCF_001483705.2 Eufriesea mexicana
CATGGCCAAGCTGAAAATATCGGAGCACTGCAAGCCGCAGAAATCCACCGAATAGCAGACTAATGTACTAGTACCAGTGCCAGTTCTAAAGCCCTAGATATCCTCCCCTCACGTGAAGGATCGCAACATAACCATACGTATCCTAGCATACGCTATCGTTCCGCGACCATTCTTTCTGGTCTCCCCGGAGCGAAGCAAAGACATACTAGAGCACAGTAGAGCGCAGGAATCCACATAATGGCAGACTATAGCACTAAAGTCAAAGCTATGATCTTCTAACCTAACCCATCGTTTCATGACCAAGCGTAACCTAACTCAATCTAACGTGCCGCGACCACTATTGCTGGCCTCCAAAGAGCAAAGAAGCACATATCAGTGTAGAGCAGGACGAAGAAACGTATAGAATCGCTGTGTACAACAGATATGTCATTGCTACCAAACCTAAGCCAAACATGCGGAACATAACCCAATGTGTCCAAAGACAGCCAAACGTGCCGAGACCGCACCTGCTGCCCTACTCAGAGCAAAGCAGGACATACTAGAGCACGGTAGAGCGCAAAAATCCACCGAATATCGGTGTACAGCACAAAAGATAAAGTTATCCTTACCAAACGTAACGTAACCCAACCTAACCGAACGTAGCCTGACTCATCGTAACGAGCCGTGACCCATCTTGCTGGCCTTGCCAGAGACAAGCTAAGAATATTAGAGCACTGTAGGTTGCTGAAATCCACCTAACAGCAGAATACGGCACTAAGGACGAAGCTATCCGCTCCTAACCTAATCCATCGTTACATAAGCAAACGTGACGTAACGCAACATAACGTGCCGCGACCACTATTGCTGGCCTCCCAAGAGCCAAGCAGAACACCTTATTGGAGAGTAGAGCGCAGGAATCTACAAAATCCCAGTGTAAATTGGAGAAGTCAAAGCTACCCAAACCTAACCCAAATCAACGGGACCTACCCAAACACAGCCTAGCTAAACCTAACGTGCCGAGACCGCTATTGCTACCCCAGAGCCAAGCAGCGCATACCAGAACTCAGCAGAGCGCAGAAATCCACCGCACAGCAATGTACAGCACAAAGGCTAAAGCTTCCTTTGTCAAACTTAGCCTGACCAAGCCAAACCGAATGTAGCATGGCTCATCAAACCGCGCCGAGACCACTATTGCAAGCCTTTCCAAGGCCAAGCTGAGAACATTAGAGCACTGTAGGGCGCAGGAACCCACCTGGTAACCGACAATAGCACTAAAGTCAAAGCTATCCCCTCAAAACCAAGACAATAGAAATATAACCAAACGTAAGCTAACTCAACCTAACGTGCCGCTACCGCTATTCCTGTCTTCCCCAGAGCCAAGCTGGACATACTAGAGCGCAGTAGAGCGCAGAAATGCACCAAATAGCAGTGTACAGCACAAACGTTGAAGCTGTCCTGTCCAAG
>NW_016959655.1:0-359 GCF_001483705.2 Eufriesea mexicana
TTGACATTTTCGACTAATATCATGGTGAGCTATTTTCTTTCGTAAATAAGGAGGAAGGATTCATTTGGCGGGCTGTAGCCGTCGCAATGCTATAGAATCTGCCTTGAAAAACCAATTTTATTGACATTTCCGACTAATATCGTGGTGAGCCACCTTTCTTGCATAAATAAGGAGGAAGAATTCAGCTGGCGTGCTATAGACTTCGCAATGCTATAGAATCTGCCTGGAAAATTAAATTTTATTGACATTTTCGACTAATACCGTGGTGAGATATCTTCCATGCATAGGTAAGGAGGAAAGATACTTTTGGCGTGCTATATCCATTGCAGTGCTGTACAATCTGGAAGGGAAATTCAATT
>NW_016959655.1:439-645 GCF_001483705.2 Eufriesea mexicana
ATAGCCATTGCATTGCTATAGTGTCCGACTGGAAAATACACGTTTATTGACATTTACGACTAATATCGCGTTAAGCTAACATTGTTGCATAAACAAGGAGGAAAGATCCAATTGGCGTGCTATAGCCATTGCGATGATATAGAATATGTTTGGAAAATTCAAATTTATTGACATTTTCGAATAACATCGTGGTGAGCTAACTTTCT
>NW_016959656.1:0-281 GCF_001483705.2 Eufriesea mexicana
AAGTTAACTCGCCACGATATTATTCGAAAATGTCAATAAAATTGAACTTTCTAGACAGGTTCTACAGCATTGCAATGTCTACATCACGACAAGAGGATCTTTCCTGCTTACATACGCAAGGAAGTTAGCTCACCACGATATTAGACGAAAATGTCAACGAAATTGGATTTTCCATCCTCAGTCTACATCACTGCGATGGCTAGAGCACTCAAAAAGCTTCTTTCCTTCTTCCTTAAGCAAGGAAGTTAGCTCACCACGATATTAGTCGAAAATGTCAGTAA
>NW_016959657.1:0-567 GCF_001483705.2 Eufriesea mexicana
AAGCTATCCTTTCCCAAACGTACCTAATCGTAACATAGCCAAACGTAACACAATTGAACCTAACGAGACCCGGCCACTATTGCTGGCCTCCTCAGAGCCAAGAAAAACATAATAGAGGATAGTAGAGCGCGGAAATCTATAGAACCGCAGTGAATAGCAGAAAAGTCGAAGCTATCTGAACCTAGCCAAAGCTAACGTAACCTAACCAAACGCATCATATCACAGCCTGACGCTCAGAGACCGCTAATACTGGCATACCCATAGCCAAGTAGATCGTAGTGAAGCACAGTAGAGCGGAGAAATCCACCGAATAGCGGTGTACAGTACAAGAGGCAAAGTTATCCTATCCTAACCTGATCAAGCGTAGCATAAGCAGACGTAACGTAACTTAACCTGACGTGGCACGACCGCTACCGCTGGCATCACGAGAGCTAAGCATGGCATGGCGGAGCAATGTGGGACGGTGAGATCCTCCGAATAGCAGTGTATAGCGCAAAAGTCAAAGCTATCCTGACGAAACGTAGCATAACCAACCACAACGCGCCGAGAGCAACACTACTGGCGTCC
>NW_016959658.1:0-280 GCF_001483705.2 Eufriesea mexicana
GATCTATTCACCAAGCTATAACAGGTTATAGATTTTGAATAGACCTATTCTCTGGCGACTAGGCGGATGTACTTGCCGTAGGATTAAAGACGTTATGCGATCTAATCGCCAAGCTGTGACAGCTTATAGATTTTGAATAGACCTGTTCTCTGGCAGGTAGATGCCTGCGTTTGCCATTGCATTGAAGGCGTTAAGCGATCTATTCACCAAGCTATACCAGATTATTGGTTTTGTGTAGACATAATTTCTGGCAAGTGGATGGCTGTACTTGCCATTAGAT
>NW_016959659.1:0-571 GCF_001483705.2 Eufriesea mexicana
AGTAGCCAGATATATCAGAACATTACCAGTACTAGCGTAAACAAACCTCGCGCAGCCTTACTGAACGTATCATGCAGGGACCACTATTGCTACCCTCCCCAGAGGCAAGTAGAACATAAAACAGAAAAGTAGGACCCCGGAATCCACCGAAGAAGAGTGTATAGCTCGAAAGTCAAAGCTATCGTATCCTTACTTAACCAATCGTCACATAACCAAAGTTAGCATATCTGATCCCAATGTGCAGGGACCACAGCAACTGGCCGACCCAGGGCCAAGCAGAATAAAGCAGAGCTGAGTGGAGCGCCGATTTCCACCGAATAACAGCGCCCAGCACGAAAGTCGAAGCTATCCTTACCGGACATTGCGCAATAACAACCGAATGTAACGTAACTCATCCTGACGAGCCGAGGACATAATTGCAGGCCTCCCCGGAGGCAGGCGGAACGTACTTGGGCACTGTAGAGAGCAGGATTCCACCGAAGAGCAGTGTATAGCACAAAAGTCAAAGTTACGCTATACTAACCTAACTAATCGTGACAAAATCGAATGTCACCTATCTCTACCCGAAGCC
>NW_016959660.1:0-611 GCF_001483705.2 Eufriesea mexicana
CATAACTCAACCTAACGTGACGCGACCACTATTACTGGCCTCTCGAGGGCAAGCAATACATATAAGAGGCGTGCATGGCACAGAAATTCGAATAGCCGCTGTGTGTACCAGAAAAATCGAAGCTATACAAACATTAGCATGCCAACATAAACTAACCAAACGTAACCTAACTCACTCAACCTAGCAAGACGCGGCCACTATTTCTGGCCTCCCCAGAGCCTAGCAGAGCATATTAGAGCACAGTAGCGCTGAGAAATCCGCCGAAAAGCCGTATGTAGCCCAAAAGGAAAAGGTTCCATATCCTAACCCAACCAATCATGACACTACCAAACGCATCAAAGCACAACCAAACGTGCCGACAGCACTATTGCCGTCCTCCACACAGCCACGCAGAGCATTATAGAGCACAGCAGTACGCAGAAGTCCACGGCACAGCAGTTTATAGCACAAAAGTCAATGCTATCCTATCCTAGCTTACCCAATCGTGACATAACCAAACGTAACCTATTTAAATGAAACGTGCCGAAACCACTATTGCTAGTCTCGCTAGCGTCATGCGGATCGTATTATAGCACAGTAGAGCGCAGAAATCCATCGAATAGCAGCGTACA
>NW_016959661.1:0-3048 GCF_001483705.2 Eufriesea mexicana
GCTTCGCTCCTCGAAAGATATCCATAGTCGTCTCGACACGTTACGCTGGGATAGACGACTTTGGGATAGGTTAGGTTCGGCCCGGTTAAGTTTATCTATCTTCGACATTTGTGCCTTACGCAGCAATGCAGCAATTTTCTGCGCTCTACTATGAACTAGTGTATTCTGCTCGGCCCTCTGGAGGTTAGCAATAGTGGTCTAGGCACGTTAGGTTGTGTTAGGTTACGCTTGCATGTGCTGTGCTTGGTTAGGCTATGCTAGGGTAGCTCCGTCTTTTGTGCTACACACTATTGCTTGCCTGCCCATAGCCGAGCAGAATATACTAGAGCACAGCGGAATGCAGTAATCTACCGCTCTGCATAGCATAGCACAAAGGTGAAGGATATCCGAACACATCGAGTCCCAACTCAAAGTAACCGAAAGCAGCCCTACACAAAATAACGTGCCGAGACTGCAATTACTGGCCTCTCCAGACCCAAGCAAGGCAAACCAGAGCTATTTGTAGCGCACAAATCCACCGAATAGGGGTGTACAGCACAAAAGTGAAAGCTACCCGGTCCTGACATAGTCAAACGCAGCATGGCCATACGTATTCTATCTCAAACCATCGCGCCGAGACCACAATTACTGGCCACCCCTTAGTCGGGCAGATTATAGTAGAGCAATGTAGAGCGCAGAAATCCGCCAAATAGCGGTGTATAGCACAACAGGCAAATCTACCCTATCCTAAACTATCAAATCGTGACATAACCAAACGCAGGCCAGCACGACCTGCCACGCCACGACCACTACTGCTGTCATCCGCACAGCCGAGCATAGTATAGTAGAGCACAGTGGAGCACGGAAAGACACCAAATAGCTATGTATAGCTCCAAAGTCATAGATACACTACCCTAACCGGGCCAAACCCAAACTCATCAAACGTAGAATAATCAAACCTAACGAGCCGAGACCTCAATTGCTGGCCTCCACAGAGCCAAGCGGAACATATTAGAGCATAGTGGAGCGCAGAAGTCCACCGAATAGCAGTGTATAACACAAAAGTCAAAGCAACCCCGGCCAAACGTAACCTAACTTAACCCACCCAAACATAACATAACGCAACCCATCGTGCTGTGACCAGTATTGCTGACCACAGGAGAGCCAAGCAGAGCATATCGGATTAGAGGAGAGAGCCGAAATCCATAGGCCGCGGGTCATAGCAGAAAAGTCAGTGCTATCCAAATCTGAGCCAAACGAACATAACATAACCAAACGTGGCCTAATGCAAGATAATGAACCGCGGCAGACATCTCCGCCCTCTCTGGAGCAAAGCAGCGCATATAAGGTCACAGTGGAGCGCAGAAGTCCACTGAAACCAGTTTAAACCGCAAAAGTCAAACTTATCATGGCCCAACCTAACCGAACGTAGCACAACCGAACGAAGCCTAAGCCAAACTAACGTGCCTGGACCATTACTGCTGGCGTCCGCAAAAATGAGCAGAGTATAGTAGAGCAATATGGAGAGCAGAAGTCCACCGGATGGCAGTGTTAGCACAAAAGTCGATGCTGTTCTCTGCGAAACTGTCCAAACGTATACAACCGGGCGCAGCACAACTCAACCTAACATGCCGAGACCGCTATTGCTAGCCTCCTGAGAGCCAAGCAGAAAATACTAGAGCTCAGTAGAGCGCAGAAATCCACCGAACAGCAGTTTATAGCATAAGAGACAAAGCCGTCCTCACCCAACCTACCAAACGTATATAACCAAACGTAACGTATCCCAGGCAAGGGTGCCGCGACCACCATTGCTGGTCTTACGAGAACCAAGCAGAGTATAGCAGAGCTATGTAGAGCGCAGGAATCGACAGAGCAGCAGTGCATAGCACAAAAGTCAAGGCTATCCCAACCGAGCCTAGAAAAGCATATCCCAGCCAAACGTTAGATTACCCAACCTGAACTGCCACGACCACAGTTCCCGGCGTCCCCACGCACAATCAGAGAGTTGTAGCACACAGTATAGTGCTGAAGTCTATAGAAGAGCGGTATGTAGCACAAAAGTCGAAACTTTCCTAACCTAACCCAGTGTAACTTACCAGAGCCAAGGGTATTGTAGCACAATCTGACGTTCCTCGACCTCAATTGCTGTGTTCCCGAGAGTCGAACTGATTATGGTAGAGCAATGTCGAGCGCAGAAATCCACCGAAGTGCTGTTTATAACTCAAAAGTCATAACCTGTCCTGACCAAACGTAACATAACCAAGCGTAGCATATCTCAACGTAACGTGCCTAGGCTACTGTTGCTGGCCTCCCAAGCGCCATGCAGATCTTACCATGCTACAGTAGAGCGTAAGGATCCGTCGAATTGCAGTGTATAACAAAAAAGACAGAGAAGTCCTAACGAAACGTAAACTAACTTGACATAGGCACACGTAAACTAACTAAACCTATCGTGCCACGAAAGCTATTGCAGGTCTCCCCTGAGTCGTTCCGGTTATAGTAAAGCTACGTAGTGCGTACAAGTCCACCGAATAACAGTGTATTGCACACAAGACCACTCTTCCCCATCCTAACATACTCAAACGTAATATAAGGAAACAGAGCATAGTTTAACCTAGCGTGGCGAGACCAATATTGCCGGCCTCCACAGAGACAAGCAGAATATATTAGTGCACAGTAGAACGCAGAAAGCCTCCAAATAACACTGTATAACACAAAAGTCAAAGCAACCCCGGCCAAACGTAACCTAACTTAACCTACCCAAACATAACATTACGCAACCTATCGTGCGGTGACCAGTATTGCTGACCACAGGAGAGCCAAGCAGAGCATATTAGATTAGAGGAGAGAGCCGATATCCATAGGCCGCAGGTCATAGCAGAAAAGTGAAGGCTATCCAAATCCGAGCCAAACGAACATAGCATAAGCAAACGTGGCCTAATTCAAGATAATGAGCCGCGGCAGATATCTCTGCCCTCTCTGGAACAAAGCAGCGCATATAAGGTAACAGTGGAGCGCAGAAGTCCACCGAAACCAGTTTAAACCGCAAAAGTCAAAGTTATCGTGGCC
>NW_016959662.1:0-523 GCF_001483705.2 Eufriesea mexicana
ATTTACATTTTCGACCTACATCGTGGTGAGCTACCTTTGTTGCATATATAAGGGGGAAAGATTCAATTGGCGAGCCACAACCGAGGCAATGTTATACAATCTTCCTGGAAAATTCAATCTAATTGACATTTTCGGCTAATATCGTGGTCAGCTGACTTCCTTGCATAAGTAAAGACGAAAGATCCTTTGCGAGTGATATAGCCATTTCAATGCTACGGAGTCAGTCCGGAAAGACAGTCCGGAAAGTACAATTTTATTCATATTCTCGACTATTATCGTGGCGGGCTAACGTTCTTGCATAAACAAGGAGGGAAGATTCTATTGGCGTGCTATAGCCTTTGCAATGCTATAGAATCTGGCTTGAAAGTTCAATTTTACTGACAGTTTCTACTAATACCGTGGTGAATTAACTTTCTCGCATAATTAAGGATGAACGGTCCTGTTGGCGTGCTATAGGCATTGTAATGCTATAGAATCTTCCTGGAATATTGAATTTTATTGACATTTTCAGCTAATATCGTGG
>NW_016959663.1:0-1136 GCF_001483705.2 Eufriesea mexicana
TACCAAACTTAGCTTAACCTATCCTGACCAAACGAAACATACCTCAACCTCACATGACGAGACCATTGTTGCTAGCCTCCACGGAGTAGAGCAGAATTTTGTAGAGCAATGTGGGGCTCAGAAATCCACCGAATAACAGCGTATAGCACACAAGTAGAGGATACCCCAACCTAACCTGTCATAACCTGGCATAACGAAACGTATGACACAACGTAACGTGCCGCGACCGATATTAATGGACTTCGTTGAGCCAAGGGGAACATATTAGAGCACAGTAGAGAGCAGAACCGCGCCGAAATGCAGTGTACAGCACACAAGTCAAAGCCGTCCTAACCAAACAAAGCCTAACCTAACATAACCGAACGTAACCTGACTCAACCTGACGAGACGAAACCACTACTGCTGGCCTCCCGAGAGTCGAGCAGAGTATTGTTGAGCAGTCTAGAGCTCAGGGATGCACCGAACTGCAGTGTAGGGCGTTGAAGTCTAAGCCAGCCAATCCAAACCTTACCAAACATAACAAAACGCAACATAGTTCAGGCAAACGTGTCAAGACCAATGCTGCTTTCCACCACATAGCCAAGCAGAATATACTAGAACACATTAGAGCGCAGCATTCCACCGCATTGCAGTGTACAGGACAAGAGTTGAAGATACCCTAACCCAGCATGCCCTAACCTGGCCCTACCGAACGTAGGGGAACTAAACATAAGGTGCCGAGACTAGTATTGCTGGCATCACCGGTGCCAAGCAGAACGTAGTAGTGGATAGTACTAGTAACGGATAGTAGAAATCAGAAATCCCTAGAATCGCAGAGCATATCAGAAAAGCCTAAGCTACCCAAGCCTAACTCAAACAAATAGGGCCTAGCCGAACATGACATAGCTCAACATTACGTGCGGCGGCCACAATTCCTGGCATCCCCAGAGCCAAGCAGAGCATACTAGAGCACAGTAGAGCGCAGAAATCTACCGAACAGCAGTGAGTGACACTAAAATCATATTTAATCACTCCTAACCCGACCAAACCTAGCGCAACCAAACGTAACGTAACACAGCCTTAATTGCGGGACCACTGCAACTGGCGTCCCAGGCGCAAGCAGTGTTCGATAGCGCACAGTAGAGCGCAGATGTACA
>NW_016959664.1:0-984 GCF_001483705.2 Eufriesea mexicana
GGTCGCGGTGTATGTCACAAAACTCGCAGCTAACCTATCCCAACTAAACCAATCATAACGTAAGCAAACGTAACGTAACTCGAACTAACGTGCTGAGACCACTATTGTTGCGGTCCCAGAGCCATGCGGAGCATAGTACAGCTAATCCACCGAATCGCAGTTTACAGTACAAAAGTCAATACTCCCCTATACAAACATAATCAATCGTTGAATAACCGAACGTAACGTATCCCTTTTTATCGTGCCGCGAGCACTATTGCTGGCATACTAAAGACAAGCAGTATACAGTAGAGCACAGAAATCCATGGAAGCGCTCTCTTTGCCACAAAAGTCACAACTACACTGTTCTCACCGAACCAAACGTAACATAGGAGGCCGTAACCTAACCCAACCTAACGTGCCGTGGACTCTATTGTTGGCCTCCCCGGTGCCGTGCAGAATATACCTGAGCACTGTAGAACGCAGAAATCCACCGAAGATCAGTGTATATCACATAAGTCGTAGCTACCATTTCATAACCAAGCTAATCTTAATACAACCTACCGTAACCTAACCACACGTATCCCGCCGCGACCACTATTTCCGGCCTCCCCAGAGCCGAGCAGAGCATATTATAGGAGCGCAAAGCGCAGAAATCCATATAATCGCAGCGTATAGCGAAAAATTCTGAGCTACACATAACTAACCCATACTAACTTAGCCTATCCAGACGTAGCATAACTCTACGTAACGTGCACCGACCAGTATTGCTGGCATACTCTGAGCCAAGCAGAATACAGTAGAGCACAGCAGAGCGCAGAAATCCACCGGATAACAGTGTGTGACACAAAAGTAACAGCTATACCAACATAAATACACATAACCTATCCTAACCATACGTTACGTAGCTCAGACAAACCTGCGGATACCACTGCTGCTGGCCATCCCAGGGACAAGCAGTATGTAGTAGAGCACTGTGGAGTGCAGAAATCCAACGAACAACTG
>NW_016959665.1:0-1843 GCF_001483705.2 Eufriesea mexicana
TCGCGGCGTGTTAGGCTCAGTTATGTTACGTTTGGTTATGTTACCGTCGCCTAAGTTAGGAGAGGATAGCTTTGGCCCTAGTACTATAGTCCGCTATTAGGTGGATTTCTGCGCCTTACAGTACTCATATATTTTCAGCTTTGCTCTGGGAAGGCCAGCAATAGTGGTTTCGGCACGTTATGTTGAGTTATGTTACATTTGGATATTTTACTATTTGTCGTTTTTGGGGGAGCATAGCTTTTACCTTAGTGCTATAGTTTTCTATTAGGTGGACTTCTTCGCCCTATAGAGCACTGATATTTCCAGCTTGGCTTTGGGAGTGCCACCAATAGTGGTCTCGGCACTTTATTATAAGTTGAGGATACGCTCGGTTAGGCTGTGTTAGGATGTGTTTGGCTAGAATAGCTTTATCTTTTGTGCTGTACACTGCTATTCGGTGGACTGCGGCGCAGTACTGTCCTCTAGTACGTCCTGCTCGGCTCTGGGGAGAGCAGCAGTGTTGGCCTCGGCACTTTAGCTTGCGATACGCAATGTTCGTCTGTGTTCCGTTGGTTTGGTTTAGGTTTGAGTAGCTCTGACTCTTCTGATATAAACTGCGATTATATGGATTACCACGTATTACACGTCACTAGTGTGTTCTCCTTGCATCTGGGCAGGCCAGCAATAGAGGTCGCGGCAGGTTAGGTTGAGTTACGTTACGTTCGGTTTTGTAACGATTGGTTAGGTTGGGAGAGGATAGCTTCAACTTTGGTGCAACAGTCTGCTATTACGTGGATCCCTGCGCCCTACAGTGCACTAGTATTTTAAGCTTGGCTACGCGAATGACAGCAATAGTGGCCTCGGCAGGTTTTGCTGAGTTAGGTTACGTTCGGTTAGGTTGTGTTAGGCTACGTTTGGATAGGATAGCTTTAACTTTTGCGCTGTATGCTGCTATTCGGCGGACTTCTGCGCCTACTGTGAATGACCTGCTTGGCTCTTGGGAGGGCAGCAATAGCGTTCTCGGCACGATAGGTTTTGTTAAGCTATGTTTGTCTATGTTCTGTAGGTTTCCTTTTTGCTTGGTTAGCTCTGGTCTTTCTGATATACACTACGATTCTAATGATTTCTGCATTCTACACTCCACTAGTTTGCTCGTCTTGGCTCTGAGGAGGCCAGCAATAGTGGTCTTGGCGCGTTACGTTGAGACAGGTTACGTTCAATTAGATTGGGTTTGGCTAAGTTTGGTTTGGCTACCGTTAACTTTTGTGCTGCACACTGGTATACGGTGGACTTCTGGGATATACGATGCTCTAGTATGTCCTGCTTGGCTCTTGGGAGAGCAGCAATAGCGTTCTCGGCACGATAGGTTTTGTTAGGTGACGTTTGTCTGTGTTCTGTTAGTTTCGGGTAGGTTTGGTTATCTGTGGCCATTCTGATATACACTGCGATTCTATTGATTCATGCATTCCACTCTCCTCTAACTTGTTCTGCTTGGCTCTGAGGAGGCCAGCAATAGTGGTCTCGGCACTGTACGTTGTGTTGAGGATACCATCGGTCAGACTGTGTTTGGACATGTTTGGCTAGGATAGCTCTAACTTTTTTACCGTACTCTGCAATTCGGTGGACTTCTGCACTGTATTACGAAGGGATGGCTCTGACTTTTGTGCTATACACTGCCATTCGTTGGCTTTTTGCGCTCTACTGTGCTCCACTATACTCTCTTCGACTCTGGGTAGGCCATCAATAGTGGCCTCGGATGGTTATGTTGTGTTACGCTGCTTTCGGTAAGGTTACGCTTGGTTACGTTAGGAGAGGGTAGCTTTGACTTCTGTGCTATACGTTGCTATCCCGTGGATTTATGAAC
>NW_016959666.1:0-865 GCF_001483705.2 Eufriesea mexicana
ACAGCGCAAAAGTCGAAACTGTCCTCTACTAACCTAACCAATTGCAACATAACCAAACGTAACGTAGATACATCTAACGTGCCGCGACCACTATGGCTGGCCTCCGCAGAGCCAAGCAGTTCAATTTTGAGCAATGTGGAGCTCAAAGATACAGCCAATATTAGCGTACAGCGCAAAGGTCGAAAAAATGTAACGTCCTGACCTAACCAAACGCTTCACAACCAAGCTGACACAAGCTAACTTGCAGATACCTCTATTGCTGTCCACCGCAGGGCCAAGCAGAGCATATTAGAGCAATGTAGGGCACAGATATCCGCCGATCGACTGTGTATGGCACGAAAGTAAAAGCTACCCTGACCGAACAAAGCCTAATGTGACCAGCCGAACAAAGCCTAAAGTGACCTAAACCACACGTTACATGACACAGCCTGACGTGCCGAGAACACCATTGATGTCCACTCCAGAGGCAAGCAGAGAATATTAGAGCACAGTAGAGCGCAGAAGACCACCGAATAGCAGTGCATAGCACAAAAGTCATAGCTATCCTATCCTAACATATCAAGACGTATCGTCAGCATGCGTAAAATAGTTGAACCTAACGTACCGAGACCACCATTGCTGGCTTCCCCAGAGCCAAGCAGAGGATATTAGAGCACAGCATAATGCAGAAAGCCACCGGTTGGCAGTGCAGAGTACATAAGTCTTAACTATCCTGCCCTAACCTAACCAAACGTAATGTAACCAACCGTAACGAAATCCAACGAAACGTACCGAGACCGCTACTTCTAGCTTCCCCGGAGAAGAGAAGAACATACCAGATCACAGTAGAACGCAGTAAACCATTGTATGGCAGTGTATAGCACAG
>NW_016959667.1:0-523 GCF_001483705.2 Eufriesea mexicana
GAGAATTGTTCTATTGAAAATCTATAGCCTGTCATAGCTCGGTGAATAGATCGCATAACGCCAACAATCCAATGGCAAGTACAGCCACCTGGTTGCCAGGTAAGGGGTCTATTCAAAGTCTATAACGTTTTATACCTTGGTGAGTAGATCGTCTAACGCCTCCAATTCAATACAATGGCAAGTACAGACTTCTACTTGCCAGAAAATAGGTCTATTCAAAATCTATAACCTCTTATAGCTTGGTGAATATACCGCCTAACGTCTTCAATCCAATTGCAAGTACAGCCATCTACTTGCCAGAGAGGAAGTCTATTCAAAATCTGTAGGCTGTCACAGATTGGCGATTAGATCGCCTAACGCCTTCAATCCAATGGCAAGTTCAGCCATCTACTTGCCAGAGTATAGGTCTATACGAAATCTATAACCTGTTATAGGTTGGTCAATAGATCGCCTAACGCCATCAATCCTATGGCAAGTGCAGCCACCTACTTGCCAGAGAATAAGTCTATTCAAAATCTATAAT
>NW_016959668.1:0-264 GCF_001483705.2 Eufriesea mexicana
GAGAGCGCATTAATCCACCGCATTGCAGCGCATAGCACAAGTGAGAATGACACCTAATCCAACCAGTCCGAACCGAACGCAACCGAACGCAGCCTAACTAAACACAAGACGCCGAGGCAAGTATTTCTGACCTCCTCAGAGCCAAGCAGAGCGTTTTAGAGCAACGAAGAACTCAGTGATCCACCTAATGGCAGTGTTTGCCACAAAAGTCAAAGCTACATTACAGTAACCTAACCAGTCGTAACATAACCATACGTAAACTAT
>NW_016959669.1:0-676 GCF_001483705.2 Eufriesea mexicana
AGTTTCATTTCGGTAAGGGTATCTTTGTCTTTCGTGCCATAGTATGTTGTTCGGTGGATTTCTCCGCGCAACTTTGCTCTACTACATTCGGCTTGACTTGAGGAGGCAGCAAGTAGTGGTCGCGACACGTTACGTTGTGGCAGGATACGTTTGGTTAGGCTATGTTTGCTTGGGTCAGGCCTGGATAGAAATGACTTATGTGCTATACACTGCCTCCTATCGATTTCGGCTCTCCAGTGTCCTCTGGTAGGTTCTCCATTGCTCTGGGGCGGATATGAGCTGTTGTCGCTGGTCGTTGGTCTGAGTCGTGCTACGTTTCGTTATGATATGTTTGGATAAGTGTTAGGATAGGATAAGTTTGGCTTTCATGCTATACACATACATTCGGTGTGCTTCTGCGCCCTGGTGTTCTCCAGTATGTTCGACTTGACTATGGGGGGCGCAGCAAAAGTGGGCTCGGCACGTTACGTTGAGTTGGGCTACGATAGGTTATGTTGGATTAGGTCTGGTTAGGTTACGGTATCCCAGTCTTCTTTGCTATTCTCTGCATAGCGGTCGATTTCTGTGCACTATAGAGTTCTAGTACACTCTGTTTGTCTCTGTGCGGGCCAGAAATAGTGGTTTTGTCATGTTTGGTTGCGTTGGGTTACGTTTAGAAATGTTTCGTTTGGCTAGG
>NW_016959670.1:0-942 GCF_001483705.2 Eufriesea mexicana
CTATCCGTTCATACACCCATCCATGGATACATCCATACATCCACACGTCCATACATCCATACACCCGCCCATCCATACATCCATCGAACCATACATCCATCCATCCATACAAGCACCCATTCATCCACCCATCGGTCTGTATATCTATCCATCCATACATCCATACATACACACATCCATACGCACATCCATCAATGCATCCATATATACATCCATATATACATCCATGCATACATCCATACATACATCCATTCATCCATCCATACATCCGTTCATCCGTCCATCCATACCTCAATCTATACAAACACCCAACCATCCATACAGCCGTCCATCCACCCATCCCTCCATCCGTACATCCATCCACCAATCCATCAATAAATCAGTACATCCATACATACACCAATACACACATACATACATATACATCCATGCATCCGTACATCCATACTTTCGTACATCCATACATCCATACACCATACATCCATACATCCATACATCCATTCATACATCCATACATATACACATCAATACATCCATACATATATCCATCCATACATCCACCCACCCATACCTCCATGCAACCATACATCCATCCATCCATACATCCATACATATATACATCCATCCATCCATACATTCATACATATTTAAATCCATACATCCATACATCCGTGCATTCGCCCATCCGTACCACAAGCCATCCACACTTCCACCCACCCATACAGCCATACATCCATACATACTTCCTTCCATACATGCATACATCCATGCACCCATCCATCCAAACATCCACCAATCCATACACCCACCGATCCTCACATCCTTCCATCCATACATCCATCCACCAATCCTTCCAACCTTCCATGCATCCATACACAAACCAATACACATATCCATACATACACCTATACATTCATCCATACGTACATCCGTACATACATT
>NW_016959671.1:0-583 GCF_001483705.2 Eufriesea mexicana
GATGGCTATACTTACCACTGGACTGTAGGCGTTAGATTATCTATTCACCAAGCTATAACAGGCAATAGATTCTGAATGGATCTGTTCTCTCTTAAGTAGATGGCTATACTATCCACTGGACTGTAGGCGTTAGATGATCTATTCACCAAGCTATAACAGGCTATAGATTCTGAATGGACGTGTTCTCTGGCAAGTAGATGGCTATAATTACCACTGGACTGTAGGCGTTGGATGATCTATTCACCAAGCTATAGCATGCTATAGATTCTGAATGGATCTGTTCTCTGGTAAGTAGATGGCTATACTTACCACTGGACTGTAGGCGTTAGATGATCTATTCACCAAGCTATAACAGGCTATAGATTCTGAATGGATCTGTTCTCTGGTAAGTAGATGGCTATACTTACCACTGGACTGTAGGCGTTAGATGATCCATTCACCAAGCTATAACACGCAATAGATTCTGAATGAATCAGTTCTATGGTAAGTAGATGGCTATACTTACTACAGGACTGTAGGTGTTAGATGATCTATTCACCAAGCCATAACAGGTTATAGATTCTGAATGGATCTCTTCTCTGGT
>NW_016959672.1:0-479 GCF_001483705.2 Eufriesea mexicana
GCAAGGAAGTTAGCTCAACGCGATATTAGTCGAAAATGTCTATAAAATTGAATTTTCTAGCAAGTTACTATGGGAATGAAATGGCTATAGCACGCCAATATAATCTACCCTCCTTATATATGCAAAAAAGATGGCTCACAACGATATTATTCGAAATCGTCAATATAATTGAACATTCCTGGCAGTTTCTATAGCATTGCAGTGGCTATATCACGCCAATAGAATCTTTCCTCCTAATTTATGCAAGAAAGGTAGCTCATTACGATATTAGTCGATAATGTCAGTAAAATTGTATTTTCCATGCAGATTCCAGATCATTGCAATGGCTATATCACGCCAAAAGAAACTTTCCACCTTATCTATGCAGGAAAGTTAGCTCACCATGTTATTAGTCAAAAATGTCTATAAAATAGAAATTACCAGGCAGATTCTACAGCAGTGCATGGCTATGGCAGTCCAAAAGGATATTTCCTCCTTAC
>NW_016959673.1:0-1562 GCF_001483705.2 Eufriesea mexicana
TAGAGGGCAGAAATCCACCGAATTGTAGTGTATAGCACTAGAGTCAAAGCTATCCTGTCCTAATCAAATCAAAGGTAACCTGACCAAACGCAACCTAACTCTGAGTAACGTGACGAGATCAATACTGCTGGCATCCCCATAGCCAAGTATAGCTATCCTAACCAAACTTAACCTAACCTAACATAGCCAAGCGCAACATATCCCAAGCAAACCTGCCGCGACCGTAGTTTCCGGTCTGCCCAGAGACAGGCAGGTGCTAGTAGACCAATGCAGTGCGCAAATACCGACCGAAAAGGGGTCTGTAGCACACAGACAGAGCTGCGCTGGCCAAACATATCCGAACCTGGCCGACACATGCGTACGCTATCTCAACCCTGCGAGCTGAGGACACGATTTCCGGCCTCCCCTGAGCCACGCAGAACATACTGGAGCACAGAAAAGCGCAGAAATTCAACGCACATCATTGTATAGCGTAAAGGTCAAAGCCATCATAATCAAACCTAACCAAAACTGTCCTAACCACACGAAACCTAACTCAACCTATCGTGTCACGACCACTATTGCTGGCCACCACGGATTCGAGCAGAGCATAATACAGCAATGTAGAGCTCGGAAATCCAACGAATAGCAGTTTAAGGCACAAAAGACAAAGTTATGCTATCCCAACGTAACCAAACGTAACCTAAGCAAAAGTAGCCTAATACAAACTGACGTGCCGAGGCCTGTACCGCTGGCCTCCCCAGAGCCAAGCAGAATATATTAGAGCACAGGAGAGCGCAGAAATTCATCGAACAGTTGTGTATAGCACAAACGTCGGAGCCATCCTAACCGAACATAACCTAACGTAACCTAACAAATCGTTACGTAACTCAACCTATCGTGCCGCGACTACCATTGCTGGCCACCACAGAGCGAAGCAGAACATAATATAGGTGAGTAGAGCACAGATATCCAAGAAATCGCTTTGTAAAGTAGAAAATCGATGCTGTCCATGCCTAACCAGTGCTAACTTAACATGACCAAGCGTGCCCTATCTCAGTATATTGTCGCGAGGCCACTACCACTGGTTTCACCAGAGGCAAGCAGAGCACTATAGAGCACTGTAGAGCGTAGGAGTCCACCGAATAGCAGTGTTTACCACGGAAGCCAAATCTATCCATACCTACCCAAACTAACGTAACGGAACGAAACGTAACCTAACTAAACATAACGGGCTTAGACAATTATTACTGGCATCCACAGAGTCGAGCAGTGTACAATAGAACAACGTAGAGCGAAAAAATACGCCGAATAGCAGTGTGTAGGACAAAAGTCAAAGCTATCCGATCCTACCTTATCCAAACGTAGTATAAACAAACGCATCCCATCCTATTCAAACGTGCCCGGACAACCATTGCCGGCATCCCCAGGGCCAAGCAGAACATACTACAACACAGTAGGGCGTAGAAAGCCTCCAAATAGCAGTGTGTAGCACAAAAGTCAAAGCCACACTGACCAAGCTTACCCGAACCTAACCAAACTATACGTAACCTACCTCAACCAAACGTACAACGACCGCTATT
>NW_016959674.1:0-1053 GCF_001483705.2 Eufriesea mexicana
AGTTCTGTAATGTTAGCTTTGACCTTCCTGCTAAACATTGCTATTCGCTGGATACCTGCGTTCCACTTTGCTCTAAAATATTCTGCTCGGCCATGGGTATGCCAGCAACGGGAATCTCGACACTTTGGATTGTGCTCTGTTACGCCTTACTAGGTTAGGTTGGAATTACTTCGGCCAGGATAGCTCAGACGTTCTTGTATACACTGCTATTCGGTGAATTTCGACGCTCCACAGTGCTCTACTAAATTCTACTTGGCCCTGGATAGGCCAGCAGCAGTGGCATCTACAAGTTGGACTGAGCTATGTAACGCTCGCTTTGGTTAGGTTTTGTCTATTTCGGATAGGATAGCTGTGACTTTTTTGCCATACACTGTTATTGGGCGGGTTTCTGTGCTCCACCCTGGTCTACTATATTCCGCTTGTCTCTGGGTAAGCCAGTAGCACTGTTCGGTGCACGTCATGTTGGGCTATGCTACGTTTGGTTAGGCTAAGTTAGTATGGGTTATGTTTGGAAATGGATAGCTCTGAATTTTCCGCTGCACACTGCGATTGTACGGATTTCTGCTATCTGCTCTCCTCTAGTATGTTCTGGTTGCCTCTCTGGATGCCAGCAATAGATGTCGCGGCATGTTGGGTTGAACTAGGTTACGTTTGGGTATGTTACGATTTGTCATGTTAGTACAGGATTGGCTTGGCTTTCGTGCTATACACTACTATTCGGGGGATTACAGCGGCCGACTGCGCTCTAATATTTTCTGCTCCGATATGAGCAGGCCAGCAGTAGTGATCGCGGAATGTTAGGTAGGGTTAGGTTACGTTTAGGTATGCTACGGATGGTTAGGTTAGGATAGGAAAGTTCTGACTTTTGTGCTTTTCACTGCCACTCGGTGGATTTCATCACCCTACTGTGCTCTAGTATGTTGTGCTTGGCTCTGAGGAGGCCAGCAATTGTGGTCTCGGAGCATTACTTTCAGTTAGGTTACGTTTGCCTTTGCCAGGTATTGTCAGGTTCGGTCAGGATAGCTTTGACTTACGAACTATACACAGTTATTC
>NW_016959675.1:0-1425 GCF_001483705.2 Eufriesea mexicana
TATTTATGCAAGAAAGTTAGCTCACCACGATATTATTCGAAAATGTCAATAGACTTGGATTTTGCAGCCAGATTCTGTTGGTCTACAATGGCCGTAGCACGCCAATAGAATCTTTCCTCCATACTTATGCAAGAAAGTTACGTCACCACGATATTATATGACAATGTCTATAAAATTGAATATTCCAGACAGATTCTATAGCATTGCAACGGCTGTAGCATGCCAATAGAATCTATCCACATTATTTATGCAACGAAGTTAGCTCACCACGATATTAGCAGAAAACGTGAACAAAATTTAATGTTCCAGGAAGATTCTACAGCATTGCAATGGCTATAGCACGCCAATATAGTCTTCCATCCTTATTTGTGATAGAAAGATAGCTAGCCATGAAATTTGATTTGATGACAATGTCTATAAAATTGAATATTCCAGACAGATTCTATCGCATTGCAACGGCTGTAGCATGCCAATAGAATCTATCCACATTGTTTATGCAACGAAGTTAGTTCACCACGATATTAGTAGAAAACGTCAACAAAATTTAATGTTCCAGCAAGATTCGATAGCATTGCAATGGCTATAGCACGCCAATAGAATCTTTCCTCCTTACTTATGCAAGAAAGCTAGCTCACCACGATATTAGTCGACAATGTCACTAAAATTGAGTTTTCCAGCCAGATTCCATAGCATTGCAATGGCTATGGCACGCCAATAGAATCCTTCCACCTTATTTACGCAAGAAAGATAGCACAGCACGATATTAGACGAAAATTTCTAAAAAATTATATTTTCCAGCCAGATTCTGCGGCACTGCAGTGGCTACAGCACGCCAATGGAATTTTTCCTCCTTATTTACCCATGAAAGTTAGCTCAACACGGAATTAGTCGTAATTGTGTACAAAATTGAGACTTCCAGCCAGATTCTATAGCATTGCAACGGCCACAGCACGCCAATAGAATTTATCCACATTGTTAATGCAAGAAAGATAGCTCACCCCGATATTAGTCGATCATGTCAATATAATAATATTTTCCAGCCAGATTCTGTAGCACTGCAGTGGCTAAAGCACGCCAATGGAATTTGCCCTCCTTATTTACGCAAGGAAGTTAGCTCACCACGATATTATTTGAAAATGTCAATGAAATTGAATTTTCCATGCCGATTCTATAGCATTGCGATGGCAATTGCACGCCAATAGAATCTTTCCTCCTTATCTACGCAACGAAGTTAGCTCACCACGATATAAGTCGAAAATGTCAATAAAATTTCATTTTCCAGCAAGATTCTATAGCATTGCGATGCCTATAGGACGCCATTACGATGTATCTTCCTTATTTATGCAAGAAAATTAGCTCACCAAGATATTAGAAGAAAATCTCGTTAAAATTTTATTTTCCAGTCAGATTATATATCATTCCAAT
>NW_016959676.1:0-315 GCF_001483705.2 Eufriesea mexicana
GGTCTCGGCATGTTAAATTGAGTTAGCCTGCGTTCGGTTTGGTTATGCTAGGCCAGGCTGTCCAAGAATATGCCCTGCAGTGCTGTGGATTCCTGCGCTCTGCTGCTCTCTAGCGTTCTCTGCTTGGCGCTGGAGAGGCCAGCAATAGTGTCTTCGGCACTGTAGGTTTGGTTCGGTTACGTTCGGTTATGCTACGTTTGGTTAGGTTGGGATAGGGTGGCTATGGCTCTTGTGCTATACACTGCTATTCTATGGATCTCTGCGCTCTTCTCTCCTCTTATATTTTCTGCTTTGCTCTGGGGAGGGCAGCTACAG
>NW_016959676.1:328-982 GCF_001483705.2 Eufriesea mexicana
GGTTGTGTTGTGTTACATTCTGTTACGTTACGTTAGAATAGGTTAGGATAGGATTGCTTTGGCTATTGTGCTGTACAGTGCTATTCGGCGGTTTCTACGCTCTGTTCAGCTTTAGCATGTTCTGCTTGAGTCCGTGGAGGAGATCAATAGTTTCCTCGGCACGTTATGTTGATGTAGGTTGCGTATGGTTACATTGCGTTTGTTGCGGTTTGGAACGATGGCTCTGGCTTCCGCGCTGTACACTCCTTTTCGGTGGATTTCTGCACTCTACTGTGCTCTAGTATGTTCTCCTTGTCTCCGTGGAGGCCGGCAATAATGGTCTCGGCATGTTAGTATGAGTTACGTTGCGATTGGCTTGGTTGGGTAAGGATAGGTTTTGGTTAGGGTAGTTCTGACTTCTGTGCAATACACTGATATTCGGCGGATCTCCCCGCATGTTTGAATCAGTTAGGACATGTTTGGTCATGCTATGTTTGCTAGTGTTATGTTCAGATATGTTCGTCCTTTCTGCTAATCACTTCGATTCTATGTATTTTGCGCTCAGCTCTCCTCTATTATATTCTGCTTGGCCCCGCGTAGGCCAGCAATAGCGGTCTCGGCACTTTAGGTTGAGTTATGTTACGTTTGGTTTGGATGGGCATTTGGTTAGGCTTG
>NW_016959677.1:0-910 GCF_001483705.2 Eufriesea mexicana
TAAAGCTTGGGTAGGTTTGGCTAGGGTAGGTTTTACAAAGTTAGGTTAGGTTAGGTTAGGTTATGTTAGGTCAGATTTGGTCAGGTCAGGTCAGGTCGTGTCAGGTCTGGCCATGACGGGTCAGGGCAGTTCGGGTCAGTTCGGTTCAGGTCAGGCCAGGCCAGGTCAGGTCGGGTAAGGTTAGGTAGGGTCTGATCAGGCCAGGTGAGGTCAGGTCAAGTCAGGTCAGGTCAGGACATGTCAGGTCAGGTCAGGACATATCAGGTCAGGTCAGGACAGGTCAGGTCAGATCAGGCCAGGAACATTCCATGTGGTGTCAGGTGAGGTCAGGTGAGCTCAGGTGAGGTCAGGTGAGGTCAGGTAAGGTCAGGTCATGGCGGGAAAGTTCCGGTCACCCCATGTAAGGTCAGGCCATTCCAGGTCGGGTCAGGCGATGCCAAGTAAGGTCGGGGCATGCCAGGTCAGGTCAGGTCAGTTCAGCTAATGCCAAGTCCGGTCAGGTCAGGTCAGGTTAGGTTATGTTATCTTAGGTTAGGTTAGGTTAGGTGAGTTTAGGTTATGTTTGATTACGATAGGTTAGTATTGGTTGGGTTGGGTTAGGTTAGGTTAGGTTAGGATTCGTTGGGTCATGTTAGGTTAGGTTAGGTTAGGTTTGGTTAGGTTATGTTAGGTCATGTCAGGTCAGGTCAGGTCAGGTCAGGTCAGGTCAGTCAGTTCATGTCAGGTCAGTGCAGGTCAGGCCAGGCCAGGCAATGTCAAGCCACGTCAGGCCAGGCCAGGCCAGGCAATGTCAGCCCAGGTCAGGCCAGGTCAGGACAAGTCGGGTCGGGTCAGGTCAGGTCAGGGTAGGCACGACCAGGCAATGTCAGGCCACGTCAGGTCAGGTCATGTCAGGACAAGCCAGGTCGGG
>NW_016959678.1:0-692 GCF_001483705.2 Eufriesea mexicana
TTGCCATTGGATTGAAGGCGTTAGGCGATCTATTCACCAAGCTACAACAGATTATAGATATTGCGTAGCCCTATTCTCTGGCAAGTAGATGGCTGTGCTTGCCATTTGATTGAAGGCGTTAGGCGTTCTATTCGACAAGATATAACAGGTTATAGATTTTGAATAGACCTATTCCCAGGCAAGGAGGTGGCAGCACTTGAGATAGTTAGGCGATCTATTCTCCAAGCTATAACAGGTTATAGATTTTGATTAGACCTATTCTCTGGCAAGTAGGTGGCAGCACTTGAGATTGGATTGAAGGCGTTAGGCGATCTATTCACCAAGCTATATCTGGTTATAGATTTTGAATAGAAATATTCTCTGGCAATTAGATGGCTGTACTTGCCAGTGGTTTGAAGGCGTTATGCGATCTATTCACCATGCTATAACAGGATATAGATTTTGAATGTACATATTCTCTGGCAAGTAGATGGCTGTACATACCATTGGTTTGAAAGCGTTGGGCGATCTGTTCACCATTCCATAACAGGTTATAGATTTTGAATTGACCTTTTCTCTGGAAAATAGGTGGATGTGCTTGCCATTGGTTTGAACGCGTAAGGCGATCTATTCACCAAGCTATAACAGGATATAGATTATGAATAGGCCTATTCCCTGGCGAGTAGATGGAGGTAATTGCCATTGGATTGAAG
>NW_016959679.1:0-238 GCF_001483705.2 Eufriesea mexicana
GCTCATCCGGTACTGGTCCTGGGGGACTTCAACGCCCACTCCGTAGCGTGTGGTTCCCCGCGATCGGATGCTCGGGGAGGGGCGCTGCAAGATTGGGCAGCGGGGTTGGATCTCCGTTTGCTCAACCGGGGTTCCGTAAGCACGTACATCCGGTTGAACGGCACGTCCATCGTGCACATGTCGATCGCATCGCCGGGAGCTGTGTTGCGGTTCACCGGCTGGAGAGTGGCGGTGGAGG
>NW_016959680.1:0-2869 GCF_001483705.2 Eufriesea mexicana
CTACTGTGCTGCAGTATGTTCTGCCTGTCTCTGGGGAGGCCAGCGACTATGGCCTCGTCACGTTAGGTTAAGTTATGTTACGGTTGTTCAAATTACGTTTGGAAACGTTAGGATATGGTAGATTTGACTTTTGTGCTGTAGACTGCTATTCGGTGGATCCATACACTCTACATTGATCTACTATACTCTGCTCGACTATGGCGAGGCTGGAAATAGTGGTCTCGGCACGAGCACGTTTGGTTGAATTAGGCTACATATGGCTATGTTATGTTAGTCTGGGTTAGGTTCGGATAGCTTTGGCTTACGAGGTATGCACACCTGTACGATGGATTTCTGCGATCCACTGTTCATTCGTATATTCTGCTTGGCTCTGCGGAGGCAAGCAATGGTGGTCCCTCGACAACTGTACTCTGAGTTGCTCTACTAGCATTTGCTTGTCTCTGGGAAGGCCAGTAATTGTGGTTGCGGCGCGTTCGGTTGAGTTATGATACGTTCGGTTGGGTTACGTTAGGTTAACTTTTGTTAGGATGGCTTTTACCTTTGTGCTCTCCACTGCTCTTCAGCGGACTTCTGCGCTCCCCTGCGCTCTAGTATATTCTGCTTGCCTATGTGTAGGACAGCAGTGTTTTTCTCGGCACGATTGTCTGAGATATGTTGCGTTTGATCATGGTACGTTTGGTCTGGTTTGGATTGGATAGCTTAGACTTTCGTGCTATACACTGTCATTCTGTCATTTTCTGCGCTCTACGCTGCTCTACTATACTCAGCTCGACTCTCGGCGTGCCAGTCATAGTGTTCTCGGAACGTTAGGTTCAGATAGGTTATGTTTCGTTAGCTTTGGTTAGAAATGTTTGGTTAGGATTCCTTTGACTTTCGTACAATACACAATTATTCGGTGGACTTCTGCGCTCTACTCTGCTCTACTACATCCTGCTTGGTCATGGCGATGCCAGCAATGGTGGCCGCGGCAAGTTATCTTAAGCTAGGCTACGTTTGGTTAGGTTACGTTAGTCCGGGTTACGCCCGGATAGCTATGACATTTCTGCTGTACGCTGCGATTCTATGGGTTATTGCGCTCTACTCTTCCCCGGTATATACTGCCTATCTCTGGGGAGGCCAGGAGTAGTTGTATCGCCACCTTAAGTTGAATTATGCTGCGGTTGGTCGAGTTACGTTTGGTTCGGTTTGGATATGCTGTCTTTGACCTTTCTGCCCTACACTGTTATACGGTGGACTCCTGCGCTACACATGCTCTGCTCAAATCTCAGGTGGAAAGCAATAGTGGTCGTTGCAGTTTCGGTAGAATGATGTTACGCTCGGTTAGGTGATTTTGCGTCAAGTTGAGTTAGGATACCTTTGACTTTCGTGCTGTACACTGCTATACGTTGGGCTTCTGCGCTCTACTTTGCTCTAATATTTTCTGTTTGGTCTTGGGAGTGCCGGGGATTGTTGTATCGGCATATCTGTTTGAGACCTGCTATCTTTGTTTAGGTTACGTTAGGTCCTGTATGGTTATGTTATCCTCGACCATTGTGCTGTACACTGCAATGCGGTCAAGCTCTTAGCCCTACTGTGCTCTAGCACATGCTGCTCGGCTATGGGGAGGCCAGCCATGGTGGTCGCGGCACGTTAGGTTGAATTAGGTTACGTTTGGTAAGATTAGGTTTGTACAAGCTAGGACAAGATAGCTTCGGCTTTTGTGCTGTACTCTGCCATTCGGTGGACCTCTGCGCCCTACATTTCACTAGTACGCTCTGCATGGCTCTGGGGAGTACAGCTGTAGTGGCCTCGGCAGGTTAGGCTTAGATATGTTACATCCGGTTACGTCACGTTTGCTTATGTTAGGATTGGACAGCTTTGACTTTCCTGATATGCACTGCTGCTTCATGTATATTTGCGCTCTACTGTGCCATAATATATTCTGTTAGCCTCTGCCAGCCGTAATAGCGGTCTGCCCACGTTAGGGTGAATTATGTTACTTTTGGTTACGATACGATGGTTAGGTTAGCACATGGTGGCATTGACTTTCGTGCCACTCACAGCTTTTCAGTGGATTGCTGCGCTCTGTTGTGGTCTAATGTTTTCCGCTCGGCTCTGGGAAGGGCAGCAATAATGTTCTCGCAACGTTACGTAGAGACACATTACTTTAGGATAGGTTATGTTATGTTATGTTCGGATAGGGTTGCTTTGACTTATCTGCTATACACTGCAATTCTATGGATTTCTGCGCTCTACTCCGGTCTCGCATGTTCTACTTGTCTCTGGGGAGGCCAGCAGGTGTGTCCTGTACGCTTTACGTTCAGACCGGTTAGGTTCGGTTATGTTACATATCGTCAGGTTAGTACAGGGAGGCATTGACATTTGTGCTATAAACTGCGATTCCGTTGATTCCTGCGTTCTACTCTCCTCTAATATTTTCTGCTTCACCCTGTTGAGGACAGCAATATAGGTTTGGTCACGTTAGTTAGAGGTATATTACGTTTGGTTAGGTTGGGACTGGTTAGCTCCGACTCTTGTGCTATACACTGAGATTCTATGGATTTCAGCGTTCTAATGTGCTTTAGTGTTTCTGCTTGTCTCTAGGGAGGACAGAAATGGCGCCCTCTGCACGTTATTTTGAGTTAGGCCACGTGTAGTTAGGTTAGGTTGGGCCATGTTTTATTTGGATACCTTAGACATTTGTCCTGTACACATCAGTGCGGTGGAATACGACTCTATGCTGCGCTATAGTAAATTCTGTTTGGCTCCAGGGAGGAGAGCAATATTGTTCTCTGCATATAAGGTTGTGTTGCGATACGTTCGGTTGCGTTACGTTTGGCTGGGTTAGGAGAGGATGGCTTTGACTTTTGTGCTCTACACTGCCATATGG
>NW_016959681.1:0-651 GCF_001483705.2 Eufriesea mexicana
CCTAACGCAGCCAAACGGAACATGACTCCACCTAACGTGAAGGGGCCGCTATTGCTGGCCTCCGCAGAGTCGAGCAGAACATGGTAGAGGCGAGCGGAGCTCAGAAACCCATAATATCGCAGCGTATAGCAGAAGTGTAAAAGCTAACGGCACCTAACCCAGGCAAACGTAGCCTTACCAAACGAAGATTAACTCATAATGACGTGCCGCAACCATTATAGCTGTTCTCCCTAGGGCCGTGCAGGATGTTGTAGAGAACAGTAGAGGGCAGAAATCTAACGAATTACAGTCTATGCCAAGAATGTCAAAGCTATCCAAACTTAACCCGGACAAACATAACATAACCAAACAAAGCTTAACTCAAGCTAACGTTCCGAAATCGCTATTGTTGAATTTCGTAGAGCGAAGCTGAACATGCAGAAACCAGCCGAAAGACAGTGCATAGCACAAATGTCGATGGAATACTCTCCTAACCTAACCAATCGTAAGATACACAAACGTAACCTGACTAAACCGAAAGTGCAGAGACCATTATTGCTGGCCTCCCCAGACTCGAGTAGAGTATAGTATGGCAGAGTACGCTGCAGAAATCCACCGTGTAACAGTCTACGCCGAGAAAGTCAAAGCTGCCCTGACCAAACATGATCTAAA
>NW_016959682.1:0-470 GCF_001483705.2 Eufriesea mexicana
GGATAATATCAATAGAATTTAACTTTTCAGTCAGATTTCGCTGCAATGCAATGGCTAAAGCAAACCAATGAAATCTTACCTCCTCCTTTGCGCAGAACAGCTTGCTCAACAGGATATTAGTCCAAAATGTCAGTAGAATTAATCTTTTCTGACAGATTCTTGTCCAACGCAATGGCTGTAGAAAACCAATATGTTCTTTCCTCCTGATTTATGCACAAGAGCTTGAAAACCACGACATTTGTCGAAAATGCCAATAGAATTGTGTTTTTCAGTCAGATTGTTTTGTAATGCATTGGCTATAACAAACCAATGGGGTTCTTCCTCCTTATTTATGCGGAAAATCTTGCTCACCACAGCATTAGACGAAAATGTCAATCAAATTGAACTTTTCAGGCTGATTCTATTGTAATGCAATGGCTATAGCAAACCAATAGAATCTTTTGTCCTTATTTATGCTGAAAGGTTTGCTC
>NW_016959683.1:0-621 GCF_001483705.2 Eufriesea mexicana
TGTGCTGTACACAGCTGTCGCTTGGTTTCTTCGCCTTGCTTTACTCAAGTGTGACCTGCTTGGCTTGGGGAGGGGAGGAAGCAGCAATCGCGGTTTCGTCACTATAGGTTGCGTTATGCACTACTTGGCTATGCTCCGTTGCTTTGGCTTAATTTTGGGTAGCGTTGACTTTACAGATATAGACTGCGATTCTGTGGATGTCTGCGTTCTGCACTCCACTGATGTGCTCTGCTTGCCTCTGAGGTGGCCAGGAAAAGAGGTCGCTGCACGTTACGTTGCGTTACGTTACGTTTGGTTATGTTACGTTTGCATAAGGTAGGAGAGGATAGCTTTCGCTTTAGTGCTGTGGTCCGCTATTCGGTCGATTTCTGCGCCCTATGCTGCCCCCATATCTTTAGCTTGGCTCTGGGAGGACCAGCAATAATGGCCTCGGCACGTCACGTTGGGTCATGTTACTTCAGGTTTGTTTGGTTAGGCCAAGTTTTATGTTACTTCAGGTTTGTTTGGTTAGGCCAAGTTTTGTTAGGGTAGCTACAACTTTTGTGCTGCACACTGCTGTTCGGCGGATTTCTGCGCTCTTCTGTGCTCTAGTATGACTTGCTCGGCTCACCGGGGGGGGGG
>NW_016959684.1:0-710 GCF_001483705.2 Eufriesea mexicana
GTACGTATGACTTTTGTGCTATGCACTGCTATTCTTTGGGTTTCTGCGACCTACGTTTGCTCTGCAATACTCTGCTGGACCCTCGGGAGGCCAGAATTCTTGGGCTTGGGGCGATGGGTCTTGTTAGGCTACGTTTGGTATTGTTATGTTTGGCTACGTTAGGTCAGGGTAGCTTAGACTATTGTGCTGTGCACTGCGACTCTATGGGCCTCTGCTATCTACTGTTCGCTAATATGCCCTGCTTGGCGATGGGGAGTGCAGCAATAGCTGGTTTGGTACATTAGGTTTGGTTTTGTTACGTTTGGTAAGGTTAGGCATGGAGGTCAGGTTATATTAGGATATCTCATACTTTTATGCTTTACACTTCAACTCGGCGGAATTCTGCCCTCTACTATGCTCTAGTATATTCAGCTTGACTCTGGGGAAGTCAGCAATTGTGGGATTGAGACGTCAGTTTCAGTTGTGTAACGTTTGGTTATGTTACGTTCATCTATGTTCTGACAGGATTGCTTTGACTTTTGCGCTATACACGGCTGTTCCGTGGGTTTATGCGCTCTGCATTGTTCTACTATACCCTGTTCGACTCTGGCGAGACAAGCAACAGTGGTTTCGGCACGTTAGGTTAAGTTAGGCTACGTTCGCTTGTGTTACACTTCGATATGCTATTATATGATATAAAAGGCTTTTGTGCTACAGACTGCAGTTCGGTG
>NW_016959685.1:0-516 GCF_001483705.2 Eufriesea mexicana
TCTATTCACTAAGATATTACAGGTTATAGGTTCTGACTAGACATATTCTCTGGAAACTAGGTGCCTGTACTTGCCATTGTATTGAAGGCGTTAGGCGACCTATTCACCAAGCTATAACAGATTATGGATTTTGAATAGATCTATTCTTTGGCAAGTAGACGGCTGTACTTGCCATTGGATTGAAGGCGCATCCATTCACCAAGCTATAACAGATTATAGATTTTGAATAGACATATTCTCTGGCAAGTAGATGGCTGTTCTGGCCATTGGTATGAAGGCGTTAGACGATCTATTCACCAAGATATTACAGGTTATAGTTTCTGACTAGACATATTCTCTGGAAACTATGTGGCTGTACTTGCCATTGGATTGAAGGCGTTAGGCGATGTATTAACCATGCTATAACAGATTATAGATTTTGAATAGACCTATTCCCTGGCAAGTAGGTGGCAGTACTTGCCATAGGATTGAAGGTGTTGGGCGAACTATTCACCAAGATATAACAGAATATCGATT
>NW_016959686.1:0-526 GCF_001483705.2 Eufriesea mexicana
TAACCAAACATAGCATAACTCAACGTAACCTGCCGAGAACACAATTGCTGGTGTGCCCAGAGGCAAGCACAATATGATGGAGCAAAGTAGAGACCATAGGACTCTAGCATAACTGAGTTGAGCACAAATGTCTAAGCCGTCCTAACCAAACCCAAAATAACGCAAAACGACTAAACGTAATATAACACAACCTAACTTGCCGCAACCAGAATAGCTGTTCTCCAAAGGGCGAAACAGATCATAATTGGGGAGAGTAAAGCGCAGAATCTCGTAGAATCCCAGTGTGTATCAGAAAAGTAGAAGTTATCCAAACCAAGCCATGGCCAACATAACGTAGAAAAGCGAAACGTATCTCAACCGAAATGGCGAGACCACTATTACCGGCTATCCCCAGGGCCAAGCACTACCCACTAGAGCACAGCACAGCGCAAAGACCTACCTCATTTCTGTGTACAGCATAAATGTCAAAGATATCCTATCCTAACTCAAACAAATCCAATCAAACCAAGCGTAACCTGACAGTACC
>NW_016959687.1:0-630 GCF_001483705.2 Eufriesea mexicana
ATTCTTAATTTTTATTTTTAATTTCCAATTCCGATTCCGGCCCTTAATATTATTTTAATTTTGGTTTTAGTTTTAACTATAAAATTAATCTTAGTGCTAATTTTATTATTAAAATCGGTGGCGTCGATAGCTCTGATTTAAATTTATTAAATTTATTAAATATACTGAATTATTTATCTTATGGTTGTCCGCGCGGTCGTCCGTGACCAGTCCGCTGCAGATAACGGGATACCCACAGGTACCGTTAGACCGCTCCGCGGCAAGCGTGGGATACGCTCGAGCGATGCTACAGCTCCATGCTAGGTGGCGTCCAAGATGGCCGTCTGTCAATATTATATCCTTATAATTATTCTAATTCCACTTGTAGTTCGCGGATCACGGCGATCTATAGCTCAAAAGGGGCACACTGCCAGACTTCACAAGCACAATAGGAGGGAAGACTTTCCGCTTCTTTGTTCTCGCAAAATCGAAAATCGAAGTTTCCGGGCGTGATAATTTTCCGGGCGTGATACCTGCGAGCGGCGGAGACGCCAAAACGCTAATCTTCTGTTTTCTTCCTAGAAAATGGCACCAGCGACTCGGGACACCGGCCACTGGTTGATTTTCACTTCATAACTATTATGATAACAC
>NW_016959688.1:0-1100 GCF_001483705.2 Eufriesea mexicana
CTGGAAAATTCAATTTTATTGACATATTCGACAAATATCGTGGTGAGCTAACTTTCTTGCATAGGTAAGGCGGAAAGATGCTATTGGTGTGCTATAGGCATTTCAATGCTGTAAAATCTGGCAGAAAAATAAAATGTTACTGACATTTTCGACCAATATCGTGGTGAGCAGAATTCGCTTTTTACGAAAGGAGGAAAAATCCTTTTGGAATGCTGTAGCCATTGCAATGCTGTAGAATCTGGCTGGAAAATACAATTTTATTGACAGCTACGACTAATATCGCAGTGAGCTTCTTTTTTTGCTAAAATAAGGAGGGTTGATTCTATTGGCGTGCTATAGCCATTGCATTTCTATAGTATCTGGCAGTAAAATTCAATTTTATTGACATTTTCGAATAATATGGTGGTGAGCAAACTTTCTTGCATAAATAAGTAGAAAAGATTCTACTAGCGTGCTATAGCTATTGCAATGATATTGAATGTGTTTGGAAAAATTAAATTTATTGTCATTTTTGACTAATATCTTGGTGAGCTAGCTATCTTGCTTAAATAAGGGGGAAAGATTATATTGGCTTGCTATAGACATAGCAGAGCTATAGAATCTCGCTGGAAAATTCAATTTTACTGACATTTTCGACAAATATCGTAGTGAGCAACCTTTCTTGCATAAATAAGGAGGAAAGATACTATTGGCGTGCTATAGCCATTGGAATGCTCTGGACTCTGGCTGGAAAATTCAATTTTACTGACATATTCGACTAATATCGCAGTGAGCTACCTTTCTTGCATAAATAAGGAGGAAAGGTTCTATTGGCGTACTATAGCCATTGCAGTGCTATAGAATCTGGCTGGACAGTCCAATTTTATTGAGTTTCAGCTAATATCGTGGTGAGCTATCTTTCTTGCATAAATAAGGAGGGTACATGTTATTGGAGCGCTATAGCCATTGTATTTCTATAGTATCTGGATGGAAAATTCAATTTTATTCACATTTTCGCATAATATGGTGGTGAGATCACTTTCTTGCACAAATAAGGAGAAAAGATTCCATTGGCGTGCTATTGCCATTGCAACGCTATAGAATCTGGATGGAAAATTCAA
>NW_016959690.1:0-955 GCF_001483705.2 Eufriesea mexicana
TACGCTGCTACTTGGTGGATTTCTGCGCTCTACTTTGCTCTAATATGTGCTGCTTCACTCTGGGGACGCTAGCAGCAGATGTAGCGGCACGTTGTGTTTAAGTACGCTACGTTCCGTTAGGTTAGGTTATTTCAGGTTAGATAATGATATCTTCGACATTGGTGCTTTTCGCAGCAATGCGGTTGATTTCTGCGCACTACTGCTCCCTAGGAAATTCGGCTTGCCTCTGTGGAGGTCAGCAATGGTGGTGTGGCACGTTAGTTTGAGATAGGCTGCGCTTGGTTAGGTTACGTTTGGTTAGGCTAGGATATGGTAGCTCCTACTTTTGTGCTATGAACTGCTATTCAGTGGATTTGTCCGCTCTCCTGTGCTCTAATATGCTATGCTTGGGAATGGGGAGGACTGCAACAGTGGTCTCGACCGTTTCGGTTGTGTTAAGCAACGCCTGGATAGGTTACGTTTGTCTGGGATAGGCCTGGGTATCTTTGGCGTACGTGGTAAACGCTACTGTTCGGAGGATGATGAAGACCTACTGAGCTGTAATATGTTCTGCTTGTCTTGCGGAGGGCAGCAATAGTGGGCTCGGAACGTTACGTTGAGTTCTGCTATGTTTGGTTATGTTTCGCTTGGTTAGGTTAGGAGGGCAAAGCTTTGACTTTCGTGCTATACAATGCTATTCGGTGGTTTTCTGCGCTCTACGGTACTCTAATATGCTCGGCTTGTGTCTACGAGGCCAGCAACAGTGGTCTCGGCACGTTAGGTTGGGACATGCTACGTTTTGTTGTGTTATGTTAACCTGAGTTAGGTATGGATAGCTCTGTCCTTTGTGGTATACATTTCTACTCGCAGGATTTCTGCGCTCTACAGTGTTCGAATACACTCTGCTTGGATTTGGAAAGGCCAGCAATGATATTCTCGGTACTTCACTTTGAGTTAGGCTACGCTCGGTTAGGTC
>NW_016959691.1:0-233 GCF_001483705.2 Eufriesea mexicana
CGAAAATGTAAATAGAATTGAATCTGCCAGGCACATTCTATATCATTGCAATGGCTATAGTACCCCAAAGGGATCCTTCATCCTTACTTACGCAAGGAAGTTAGTTCACCGCGACATTAGTCGAAAATGGCAATAAAATTGAACTTTCCAGCCAGTTTCAATAGCATTGTAAAGCCTATAGCACCACAATAGAAACTATCCTACGTATTTATGCGAGAAGGTTAACTGACCAC
>NW_016959692.1:0-766 GCF_001483705.2 Eufriesea mexicana
TATTTGGCTAGGCACGCGAGGTTGGAGTGTATTACACTTGGTTAGTTTAAGTTGGGTCAAGTTATGTTAGGATACCTTCCACTTTTCTGCTTTACACATCAATGCGCCGCATTTCTGCGTTGTACAGTGCTCTGGCATATTCTGCTTGTCTCTGTGGAGGTCAGCGATAAAGGTGTGGGCACGTTGGGTAGAGTTAGGTTACGTTCGTTTATGTTACGCTTCATTAGGTTAGGATAGGATTACTTTGACTTTTGCGCTATACACTGCTACGCGGTCGGTATCTGTGCACTGCATTGCTGCACTAGTATCTGCTTGTCTCTGGAGTGTCCAGCAGTGGCGGTCGTAGCGCGCCTGGTTGAGTTAGGTTACGTTTGGTTCAGTTATGTTTGGCTAAGTTTGGGTGGGATAGCCTTGATTTTTGTGCTATACACTACTATTCGGTGGATTTCTGTGCTCTACTGTGCTCAAATATTCTATGCTTGGTGCTGCGGAGACCAGCATTAGCGGCCTCGGCGTGTTAGATTTTGTTATGCTGCATTTGGTTGCGGTTCGTTTGGGTAGGCCAGGACAGGATAGTTACGTCCTTACAGTTACGTCCTTTGTTCTGTACGCAGCTATTCGGTGAGTTTCTGCGTTCTACTGTGATCTAATATTCCCTGCTTAGCTCTGGGATTTCCAGAAATTGTGGTAGCGGTGCGTCAATATGTGTTATGTTACGTTTAGTTAGGTTATGCTTATTTGTGTTAGATTAGGGTACCTCTGACTC
>NW_016959693.1:0-537 GCF_001483705.2 Eufriesea mexicana
CCAATGCTTTCAGTTTGGCTCTGGGAAGGTCAGAAATAGTGGTCTCAGCACGTTACGTTAAGCTACGTTAAGTTCGGTTAGGATGCGTTTGGCTAAGCTTGGATAGGATAGATTAAACCTTTGTGCTGTGCACTGACATGCGGTGGTGTTCTGCGACCTACTCTGTTCTAGTATTTCCTGCACGGCTCTGGGGAGGCCAGCATATGCGGTCGCGTAACGTTATGTTGAGTTAGGTTACGTATGGTTATGTCACGATTAGTTTGATCAGGAGAGGTAGCTTCGACCTTAGTAAAATATTCTGCAATTACGCGGATTCTATGCCCTACATTGCTCCAGTGCTTTCAGCTTCGCTCTGGGAACGGCAGTAATAGTGGTAACGGCACCATACTTTGAGTCAGGTCACTTTCGGTTATCTTGGTTCAGGCTTGGTTTGGACAGGATAGCCCTAACTATTTGCTGAACACGGCTATTCCCTGTATTTCTGCGCTCTACTGTGCTCTAGTATGTCCCGCTTGGCTCTGGGGATGGCAGTAACAG
>NW_016959694.1:0-902 GCF_001483705.2 Eufriesea mexicana
TTATGCAAGAAAGGTAGCGCACCACGATATTATTCGAAAAAGTCAGTTAAATTGAATTTTCCGGCCAGATTCTATAGCATTGAAATGGTTGTAGCTTGCCAATATAATCTTTCCTCTATGTTTATGCAAGAAAGTTAGCTCACCACGATATTTGTCGAAAATGTCAATAAAATTGTATTTTCCAGTAAGATTCTTTGGCATTGCAATGGCAATAGCACGCCAATAGAATCCTTCCGTCATATTTACGCAAGAAAGTTAGCTCACCACGATATTAGTCGAAAATGTCAACAAAATTGTATTTTAGAGCAAGATTCTTTGGCATTGCAATGGCAATAGCACGCCAATAGAATCCTTCCGTCATATTTACGCAAGAAAGTTAGCTCACCACGATTTTAGTCGAAAATGTCAATATAATTGAACATTCCAGCCAGATTCTACGACATTGCAATCGCAATAGCACTCCAAATGTATCTTTCCTCCTAACCTGTTCAAGGAAGATATCTCACCTCGATATTAGTAGAAAATTACAACGAATTGAATTTTCCAGGAGGATTCTATAGCATTGCAATGCATATAGCATGCCAACAGAATCTTTCCTCCTGATTTATGGAAGAAAGACAGCTCACGACGATATTAGTCGAAACTGTCAATTAAATTGAACCTTCCAGCCAGATTCATACCAGATTCTTTGGCATTGCAATGGAAATACCACGCCAATAGAATCTTTCCGCCTTACTAACGCAAGAAAGATAGATAACCACGATATTAGTCGAAAATGTCATTAAAATTGAACTTTCCACCCAGATTCTATAGCATTGCAATGGTTATAGCTTGCCAAAATAATCTTTCTTCCTTGTTTATGCAAAAAAGATAGCTCGCCACGATTTTAGTCGAAAATGTCA
>NW_016959695.1:0-964 GCF_001483705.2 Eufriesea mexicana
ATGGAAGGGCGTATGTACGGATGTATCTATGGGTGGATGTATGGATGTATGTATGGATGTATGTATGTATGTATGTTTGTATGTATGCATGTACTTGATTTATGTATGTGTGGATGTATGTATGGATGTATGGATGTACGAATGTATGGTTGTACGAATGCATGGTTGTATGGATAAGTGGGTGGTTGAATGGATGGTTGCATGGACCGAAGAACGGTTGTATGTATGGGTGTTTGTATGGTTCTATGTATGGACGAATGTGTGGATGTAGCTATGGATGTATGTATGGTTGTTTGCATGGGTATATGTTTTGGTGTTTGTATGGATGTATGTATGCATGTATGTATGGATATATGTAAGTATGTATGTATGGATGTATGTATGAATGAATGTATGCGTGTATGTATGGATGTGTGTGTTAATGTGTGTATGGATGCATGGGTGTGTGGACGGATGGATGTATGGGTGTATGGATGTATGCATGTATGCATGTATGGATTTTTGCATGTATGGATGCATGTATGTATGAATGTATGTAAGTATGATTGAATGCATGCATGCATGTATGTATGTATGGATTTATGGGTGTATGGATGTATGGATGGATGGATGGATGGATTGTTGTATGGATGTGTGGATGGATAGATGGATGGACAGGTGGATTGGTGTATGGATGGATGGATGTATGTTTCGGTGGATGTATGGATTGGTGGACGCATGGATGGATAGGTGTATGGATGTATAGATGGCTTGATGTGTGTATGGATGTATGGATGGATGTATGGACGGACATGTGTATGGATGTATGGATGCGTGTATGGAAGGTCGTATGAATGGATGCAAGTATGGAAGGGTGCATGGACGTATGTATGGATGTTTGTATGGATGAATGTATGGATGAATGCATGGATGTATGTATGGATGCTTTTATGGATGTAAGTATGGGTGTATGTATGGATGTATG
>NW_016959696.1:0-365 GCF_001483705.2 Eufriesea mexicana
GGTATCATTAACCGGACTGTGGTCTGCTGCGCTATATTGCTGTAGCGTTGCTGTCTTTATCCGTGCAGTTCTAAGCGGTGCTAGCCTACATCAATCGATACTATTCGGCGCTTTAAGGTACTCGGCTGGCCTCATCTGTGCCTGCCTGTGCTCAGATGCCCTTACCTGCGCTCAGCTGCACCCTGCTGTGGTTAGTATCCGTTACGTTATTTGACGAACATGTGCTAATCGCAGCTGTTCATTGGTATTCGGTACATTACTGTGCCCCGCTGCATTCTTCTTCACACTCGTGAGTCTTCCTGCATTCAAATGCACACTGCTGTGCTCTGTTCAATTTGCGGCTTTATCCAATGTGGTGCCGTGCA
>NW_016959697.1:0-648 GCF_001483705.2 Eufriesea mexicana
CATACTAACATGCATAGATACATCCATGCATACATCCATATACACAGCCGCACATACATCCATCCATACGTCCATACATTCATCCATACATCCGCTCATCCGTCCATCCATACATCAATCTATACATTCACCCAATCCATCCATTCAGCCATGCATCCATCCATCCATGCGTCCATCGATTCATACATATATCCATCCATACATCAATTCACCAATCCATCAATCCATCATTACATCCACACGTACATCAAAACATACATCCACACATCCATACATCCATACATATATAAAACATCCATACATCCGTACATATATACATCCATGCCTCCGTACATCCATACATTGGAACATCCATACATCCACACATCCGTACATCCATTAATTCGACCAACCTTATAACCATCCATCCATACATACAGCCATACGTAAACCGCATATACATACATTCACCCATACACACATCCATACATACATCCATCCACACATTCATTCATACATACATACACACACCATACACACATCCATACATACATACATACTTCCGTACATACATCCATTCAAACATCCACCCATACATGCATACACCGATCCATAAATCCTTCCACCCATACATCCATCCACCAATCCATCCATCCATCCATGCATCCA
>NW_016959698.1:0-638 GCF_001483705.2 Eufriesea mexicana
GTTAGGTTTTGTTTAGTTATGTTACGGTTGGTTATGTTAGAAGATGTAGCTTCGTCTTTAGTGATCTATTCTGATATTATGTGGATTTCTGCGCCCAACAGTGCTCCAATGCTTTCAGCTTGGCTTTGGAAAGGCCAGCAAGTGTAGTCTCGGCACGTTATGATGAGTCAGGCTACTTTCGGTTAGGTTGGGTTAGGCTAAGTTTGGTAAGGATGTCTTCAACTTTTGTGCTGTACACCGCTATTCGGCGGATTTCCACGCTCAGCTGTGCACTGGTATGTCCTGCTTGGCTCTCGGTAGGGCAGCAGAAGCGGTCTCGGCACGTTAGGTTGAGCTAGGCTATGTTCGGTTATGTTCCGTTTGGTTGGGTTATATTTGGGTAGCTATGGCTATAATGATGTACACTGCTGTCCTATGGGCTTCTGCGATCTACTCTCCACTAACGTGTTCAGCTTGGCCCTGTCAAGTCCAGCAATGGTGACCTCGACACATTACGGTGAGACAGGCTACGATCGGTTAAGTTGGGTTAGGCTATATTTGGTAATGATAGCTTTTTCTTTTCGCTGTGCACTGCTGTTCGGTGCATTTCTGCGCTCTACTGCGCTCTAGCATGCCCTGCTTGGCTCTGGGGAGGGCAG
>NW_016959699.1:0-527 GCF_001483705.2 Eufriesea mexicana
TGGTGGTAGATGTACTAAACAACGTACTGTCAGTTGTAGATATCTCCCGTCGTAACCTTTCTCCACAATGTGAAGGTCACTGTTCTGAGCTCTGCTATGATAGTTGTTAATATCCTGAGGGATAATCGATCTGTCTCATGTCAATTTAGAACTGTAAGAGAATTTAGGTCATGATGGAACAGATTATTCCGACGGCAAGGGTGGTCTGTTGTTGGATGTACCAAGTACCGTAATGTCAGCTGCAAATGCCTTCGGCCGTAACGGTTCTATTCATTGGTCATTCTCGAATTTCTGCGGGATTTAAATCAACGGTGAAAGAGTAATCCAACTACAGCAACAATGTATTTATCGCAGCACTCAGTCCTGCTAAGTCAAATGACAATATCTCGAGCGATAATGTATATATCTGTTTCTGTTCTATAAATGCCATGGAATTTAGGTCGCCAGTGGACAGATTACTAGTTCGGAAACAAAGCACTGATGGTGGATGTACTAAGTACCGTAATGTCGATTGTTAACGTCTTAAG
>NW_016959700.1:0-991 GCF_001483705.2 Eufriesea mexicana
AGGGATGGATTTATGGATGTATTGGTGTATGAACGTATGGATGTATGGTTGGACGGATATGCGAATGGATGTATTTATGGATGCATGGATGGATGAGTGTATGTATGTACGGATGTATGGATGTACGTATGTATGGATGTATGGATGAATGGATGCATAGATATATGGATGTATGGATGTATGGGTGTATGTTTGTATGGACGGATGGATGAACAAATGGATGGATGTATGGATGGATGGATGTATGGATGTATGTATGGATGTATGTATGGACATATATGCTGATGTATGTATGTATGTATGGATGGAAGGATGGACTGTTGGATGGATGTGTGGATGATACGGATGTATGGATGTATGGATGCATATACGTATGGATGTATGGATGGATGGATGTATGGATGGTTGTATGTGTGGATGTATGGTTGGTTGGATGTATGAGTGGATGGATGTATGAATGGATGGATGGATGGATGGATGTATGGATGCATGTATGGTTGGATGGATGTATAGATGTTTGTATGGAAGTATGCATGGATGTATGTATGGATGTATGCATGGGTGTATATATGTATGGATGTTTGCATGGATGTATGTACCGAAAGATGGAACTACGAATGGATGGATTTATGGATGTATGGATGTATGGATGCATGGTTGTTTGGATGGCGGGCTGTATGTATGGGTGTATCAGTGGAAGGATTCAGGGATGGATCGACGGATTTACGTATGTTTGGATGTATGTATGTATATATGTATGGATGTTTGGATGGATGCATCTATGGATGGATTTATATATGGATGGATGGATATATGGATGTATGTATGTATGGGTGGATAGATGTATGGTTGCGTGGATGTATGGACGTATGGATGTGTGGGTGGATGAATGGAAGGGTGGATGGAAGGAATTGTGGATGGATGGATGGGTGGATGAAGGTATACATGGATGGATGGATGGCTGTATGGATGTATGTATGGATGGATGTAT
>NW_016959700.1:1588-2566 GCF_001483705.2 Eufriesea mexicana
TGTATGGATGGGTGGATGGAATGGTGGATGGATGTATGTATGGATGGATGAATGAATGTATGAATCGATGGATGTATATATGTATGGATGTATGGATCGATGGATCTATGGATGGATGGAGGTATGGGTGGATAGATTTATGGATGTATGGATGTATGAATGTATGTATGTATGGATGGATGGCTGTATGGATGGATGGATGTGTGATTGGATTGTGGTGTGGATGGATTGATGTACGGTTGTATGGATGTATGGATGTATATATGTACGAATGTACGGATGGATGGATGTACGGTTGGATGGATTTACGAATGGGTGGAATTATCGATGGGTCAATGGATGCGTGTATGGTAGGGCGAATGTATGGCTGCATGCATGGATGGATGAATGGATGTATGTATGGATGTATGTGCGGATGTATCTATGGAAGTATATATGGATGAGGTTATGGGTGTGTGTATGGATGTATGTATGGATGTATCTGTAGATGTATCTATGGAAGTATGTATAAATGAATGTATGATTGTACGTATGGATGTATGCATTAATGTATGTATGGACGTATTGAAGGATGGATGGATTGTTGAATGGATGGGTGGGTGAACTGAAGAGCGGGTGAAAGGATGGGTGGAAGAACGGATGCATGGATGTATGGAAGGGCGTATGTATGGATGCATGAATGGATGGATGTATGGATGTATGTACGGATGTATGTATGAATATATCTATGGATGTATGTATGGATGTGCGTATGGACGTACGCATGGATGTATTTATGGATGTATGTTTGTATGGTTGGTCGGATTTATGGATGTAAGGATGTGTGGATGCATGGTTGTATTGGTGGATGTATGTATGGATGTATGTATAGATGTATGTATGGAGGTATGTATGGATGTATGTATGTATGTATGTATGGATGTATGTATGGATGTATGTACGTATGTCTCTATGGATGCATGGATGGATGGGTAGATG
>NW_016959701.1:0-200 GCF_001483705.2 Eufriesea mexicana
ATATTAGTCGAAAATGTCAATAAAATTGAATTTTCCAGGAAGATTCTATAGCTTTGCGATGCCCATGGCACACCAATAGCTTCTTTCCTCCTTAAATATGCAAGAAAGTTAGCCCACCACGATATTAGTCGAACATGTCAATAAAATTGAATTTTCCAGGCATATTCTATAGCATTGCGACGGCTATAGCACGCCAATTG
>NW_016959701.1:236-574 GCF_001483705.2 Eufriesea mexicana
TCACCACAATATTAGTCGGAAATATCAATAAAATTGAATTTTCCAGCTGGATGCTATTGCAATGAATGGCTATAGCACGCCAGTAGAATCTACCCTCCTTATTTACGCAATAAAGTTAGCTCACCACGATATTAGCAAAAAAGTCAATAAAATTGAATTTTACAGCCAGATTCTATAGCACTGCGTCGGCTATAGCACGCCAATTGAATCTTTCCTCCTTATTTATCCAAGAAAGATAGCTCACCTCGATATTTGTCGAAAATGTCATTAAATTATAATTTTCCAACCACATTCTATATCATTGCAACAGCTATAGCACGCCAATAGTATCTTTCCTC
>NW_016959702.1:0-2133 GCF_001483705.2 Eufriesea mexicana
GATATGTTAGGGCAGGATGGCTTTGTCCTTTGCGCTGTACTCTGCTATCCGGTGGACTTCTGCGCTCCGCTGTGAACTATTGTTCACCGCTTTGCTATGGGAATTCCAGAAAAAGTGTCCGAGGCGCGTTGGGTTGTGTCAGGATACGTTTTGTTATGATAGGATTGCTTGCGCTAAGTTTGGATATCTCTGACTTTCGTGCTATTCACGGCCATTCTGCGGACCTCTGCGATCTACTCTCCCCTAGTGTGCCCTGCTTGGCGATATGGAGCACAGAAAGATTTGGCTAGGCACGTTAGGTTGTGATTGATTACATTTGGTTATGTTAGGTTAGGTGAGGTTACGTTAGGGTATCTTTTCTTTCTCTGCTTTGCACTTCAATGTGCCGGATTGCTGCACTCTACTGTGCTCTAGTATATTCTGCTTGTCTCTGTGAATGTCAGCAGTAACGGGTAGGCACGTTAGGTTGAGCTATGTTACGTTCGTTTATGTTACGCTTGATTACGTTAGGATAGCATAACTCTGACTTCTGTGCTATACGCTGCATTTCGTAGGACTTCTGAGCTCATCATTGCTCTACTATATTGTGCTCGACACTGGGTAGACCAGCAATAACGATCATGGCTCGATACGCTTAGTAAGATTACGTTCGGTTTGGTTAGGTTATGTGAAGTTTGGCCAGGTTGGTTTTCTGCGCTCTACTGTAATCTGGTATGTTGTGCTCGGATATCGGGATGCCAGCAATATAGGTCTCGGCCCGATATGTCTAGTTTTTCTACGTTTGCTTAGGATAGGTTAGTTCTGTTTATGCTAAGATATCTTTGACTTCTGCTCTATGCATTGCTATTCGGTCGATACCTGCGCTCTGCGTTGCTCTACTATCATCCGCTTGCCTCGGTCGAGGCTTGCAATTATTGTCGTGGCATGTTTGGCTGAGATATGTTGCGCTACGTTAGTTATGTTCTGTTAGGTTAGGAAAGGGTGTCTTTGACTCGTGCTATATACTCTGCTATCCGATCGATTGATGCTCCCTACAGTGCTTCAAAATTTTCAGCTTGACTCTGGGAAGGCCAGCAACAGTGGTCTCGGCACGATATGATGAGTCAGGCTACGTTCGGTTAGGCTGTGCTTGGCAATGTTAGGTCAGCATAGCTTCAACTTTTGCGCTGTACGGTGCTCTTTGTGGATTACTGCACTCCACTGTGCTCTAATATGCCCTGCATGGCTCTGGGGAAGGCAGCAATTGCGGTTTCGGCACGTCAGGTTGAGTTATGCTATGTTTGGTTATGTTCCGTTCGTTTGGGCTAGACTCGTGTAGCTTTGACTTATCTGACACACACAGCGATTATAAGGACTTCTGCTTCCTACTCTCCACAAACGTGATCCGCTTGACCCTGGAGTGCAGCAATAGCGGTCTCGGCGTTACGTTGTGTTAGACTATGTTTGTTTATGTTACCATTGGTTTGGTTCGGAGAGGGTAGCTATGACTTTAATGCTATAACCTGCTGCTACGTGTATTTCTGCGCCATACAGTGCTTCAGCATTTTCAGCGCGGCAATGGGAAGGACAGCTACAGTGGCTTCTGCCCTTTATGCTGGGTCCGGTTATGTTCAGTTGGGCCTGGTTATGACGTGTTTGGTTGGGAGAGCTTTACCTTTTGAGCTGTACGCCGGTATTCGGCGGATTTCTGCGCTCTGCTGTGCTCTAGTTTGTCCTACGTTCCTCTGGGGCGGGCAGTAACAGTCGTCTCGGAACGTTGTTTTGAGATAGGTTACGTTCGGTTAGGTTGGTTTAGGCTATGTTTGGTTTGGACAGCTTTAACTTTTGTGCTGTACATTGCTGTCCCGTGGATTTCTGCGTTCTACTGTGCTCTAGTATGTCCTGCTTGGTTCTGGGGAAGGAAGCAAGAGCGTTATCGGCACGTCAGGCTGTGTTATGCTGTGTATGGTTATGTTCTGTTGGTTTGGGTTAGGTTCGGGTAGATACGACTTTTCTTGTATACACTGAGATTCAACGGATTCCTGAGTTCTACCCTGCATTGATGTGTACTGCTTGGCTCTGTGGCGGCCAGCAACTCTGTTCGCGGCGCGTTAGGCTGTGTTAGGTTACGATTACTTCTGTTACGGTTGGTTA
>NW_016959702.1:2170-5499 GCF_001483705.2 Eufriesea mexicana
TCTGCCCTCCGCTTCGCTCTTGTATGTTCTGCTTGGCTCTTGTGGGGCAGCAATAACGGCCTCTGCATGTTAGATTGAGTTAGGCTAAGTTTGGCTATGTTCCGTTTGTTTGGCTTAGATTTGGGTAGAACTGTCTTATCTTACATACACTGCGATTCTATGGATATCTGTGTACAACTCTCCAATAATGTGGTTTGCTTGACTCTGTGCAGACCAGCAGCAATTGTCTCGCCACGTTAGGTTGAGTTGCGTTACGCTCGGTTACGTTACGATTCGTTGGGTTAGGAGAGGATAGCTTCGACTTTAGCTATAGTCTGCTATTGGGTGGTTATCTGCGCCATACAGCTCTCCAGAATTTTCAGCTCGTCTCTGGGAGCGCCAGAAATAGTGGCCTTGGCACGTTATGTTGTGTTATATTACGTTCGGTTAGGGTGGGTTTCTCTAAGTTTGAGAAGGATACCTTTAGCTTTTGTGCTGTACAGTGCTTTTCCGTGGATTTCTGCATTCTAGTGTCCCCTAGTATGTCCTGGCTGGCTCTGGGTAGGGCAGCAACAGCGGTCTCGGCAACTTAGGCTGAGTTATGGTATGTTTGGATATGTCGTGTTGCTTTGGGTTAGTTTCGAGCAGCTTTGACTTTTTTGATATACACTGCGATTCTACGGAATTCTGCGTTCTACTCACCACTAATGTGTTCTGCTTGGCTCTGTTGAGGACAGCAATAGTGTTCGCGGCACGTTAGGTTGAGTTAGTTCACGTTTGGTTTGGTTAAAGGAGAATAGCTTTGACTTTAGACCTGTTGTCTGCTATTAGGTGGATTGCTGTGCCCTACAGTGCTCTAATATCTTCAGCATGGCTCTCGCAATGCCAGCAATAATGGTGTTGTCCCATTATGATGAGTCATGTTACGTCCGGTCAGGCTGGGTCAGGCTTTGTATGGACAGTGTAGCTTTAACTTTTGTGTTGCACACTGCCATTCGGTTGATTTCTGCGCTCTACTATGCTCTAGTATATACAGCTCGTCTCTCGGATGGCCAGCAATAGTGGCCTTGGCACGTTATGATGGGTCTGGTTGAGTTCGGTTAGGGTGGGTTATTCTAAGATTGGGTATGATGCCCTTAGTTTTTGTGCTGCACACCGCAATTCGTTGGATTTCTGCTCTCTACTGTGCTCTTGTATGTCCTGGTTGGCTCTGAGGTGGGCAGCAATATCGGTCTCGGCACGATACGTTGAGTCATGCAACGTTTGGTTATGTTCCGTTGGTTCGAGTTAGGTTTGGGTAGATTTTACTTTTCTGATGTACACTCCGATTGTATGGATTTTTACGTTCTACTCTCCACTAACGTGTTCCGCTGGACACTGTGGATGCCAGCAATGGTGGTCACGGCAAGTTAGGTTGAGTTGCGTTACGTTTGGTTATGTTACGGTTAGTAATGGTAGGAGAGGATGGCTTCAACTTTAGTGCCATAGCATGCTATCAGTTGGATTCCTGCGCCGTACAGTGCTTTAATATTATCAGCTTATGTTATGTTGTGTCAAGTTACGTTCGTTTTGGTTGACTTAGGCTATGTTTGGTTACGATAGCTCTATCTTTTGTGCTGTGTTGTGCTCATGCACGTCTTGCTTGGCTCTGGGGAGTGCAGCAATAGCGGTCGCTACACGTTGGCTTGGGTTAGAGTACGAATGGTTATATCACGATTGGTTATGTTAGGAGAGGTTGCTTGATCTTAGCGCTATACTCTGCTATTATGTGGATTTTTGCGCCCTACGGCGCTATAATGCTTCCATCTTCGCTCTGGGAACGCCAGCAAGGGTGGCCTCAGCACGTTGTGTTATGTCCGTTATGGTTGGGTCAGCATAAGTTTGGAAAGGGTAGCTTTAACTAATACGCTGTACAGGCACATTCGGTGGATTTTAGCGATCTACTGTGCTCTAGTATGTCCTGCTTAGCCTTGGAAATGGCAGCCATAGCGGACTCGACATGGTAGTTTGAGTTAGGCTATGCTTGGTCATGTTCTGTTGGTTAGGTTTAAGTTCGAGGAGCTACGACGTTTCTGATATACACTGCGATTCTATGGACTTCTGCGTTCTGCTCTCCACGAATTTGTTCTGCATGCCTCTGAGTGCCTCTGAGGAGGCCAGCAATGGCGGTCGCGGAACGTTAGGTTTAGTTACGTTAGGTTACGTTTGGTTATGCTACGAATGGTTAGGTTAGGAGAGTATAGGTTTGACTTTGGTGCCATAGTTTGCTACTTAGTGGATCTCTACGACCCACGATGCCGTACTATTTTCTGCTTGGCCCGGCAAGGCCAGCAATGCTGGCATGGGCACGTTACGTGAGTCATGTTAATGTCGGTTAGGTTGGGTGGGGCTAAGTTTGTACAGTATTGGTTTAACTCTTGTGCTGTACACTGCTATACGGTGAATTTCTGCGCTCCGCTGGGATCTAGTATTACCTGATTGGTTCTGGGGAGTGCAGCAATAGCGGTCTCGGCACGTTACGTTGTGTTAGACTATGTTTGTTTATGTTACCATTGGTTAGGTTCGGAGAGGGTAGCTTTGACTTTAATGCTATAACCTGCTGTTACGTGTATTTCTGCGCCATACAGTGCTTCAGCATTTTCAGCGCGGCAATGGGAAGGACAGCTACAGTGGCTTCTGCCCTTTATGCTGGGTCCGGTTATGTTCAGTTGGGCCTGGTTATGACGTGTTTGGTTGGGAGAGCTTTACCTTTTGAGCTGTACGCCGGTATTCGTCGGATTTCTGCGCTCTGCTGTGCTCTAGTTTGTCCTACCTTCCTCTGGGGCGGGCAGTAACAGTCGTCTCGGAACGTTGTTTTGAGATAGGTTACGTTCGGTTAGGTTGGTTTAGGCTATGTTTGGTTTGGACAGCTTTAACTTTTGTGCTGTACATTGCTGTCCCGTGGATTTCTGCGTTCTACTGTGCTCTAGTATGTCCTGCTTGGTTCTGGGGAAGGAAGCAAGAGCGTTATCGGCACGTCAGGCTGTGTTATGCTGTGTATGGTTATGTTCTGTTGGTTTGGGTTAGGTTCGGGTAGATACGACTTTTCTTGTATACACTGAGATTCAACGGATTCCTGAGTTCTACCCTGCATTGATGTGTACTGCTTGGCTCTGTGGCGGCCAGCAACTCTGTTCGCGGCGCGTTAGGCTGTGTTAGGTTACGATTACTTCTGTTACGGTTGGTTAGGTCAGGAGAGGGTAGCTTTGACTTTATTTCCGTAGTCCGCTGTCAGGCGGATTCCTGCGCTAGACAATACTCTAATATTTTCTGCTTGGCTCTGGGTAGGCCAGTAGTTGTTGTCTCGGCAA
>NW_016959703.1:0-567 GCF_001483705.2 Eufriesea mexicana
CTGTGATTTGCTGTGCTCTACTACATTCTGCTTCGCTCCGGGTAGGCCACGAGCCGTGGTCGCAGCACATTGCTTTGAGGTATGCTGCGTCCTGATAGGTTAGGTTATGCCAGGTAAAGATAGGTCATCCTCGACAATTGGGCTGTACACTGCTGTTCCGTGGATTTCTGCCCTCTACGCTGCTCTACTATACTCTGCCCGACTCCGCGAAGCGAGCAGTAGCGGCCGCGGCACGCCAGGTTGGGTTAAGTCACATTTTGTTAGCTTAGGTTAGGTTATGTTTGGTCAGGAAGGCTTTGACTTTCATGCCATACCCTGTTATTCGGTGGATTCCTGTGATCTACTATGCTCTACTACATTCTGCTAGGCTACGGGTAGGCCAGGAGCAGTGGCCGCGGCACGTTATGTTGGGTGATGCTACGTTTGGTTATGTTATGTTAGAATTCGACTTTTGTGCTATTCACAACAATGCGGTGGATTTCTGCGCACTACTGTGCTCCAGTGCATTCCGCTTGTATCTGTGGGGGACAGAAATTGTGGTCTCGTTATGTTAGGTAGTGTTGGGTG
>NW_016959704.1:0-487 GCF_001483705.2 Eufriesea mexicana
TGTCTGGATGGGTGGATGTATGGATGGATAGATGTATGGATGGATGGACGTATGAATGTATGGGTGTATGTACGTATGTTTGTTTTAATGTATGGATGTATTTGAGTTATGTATGTATGGATGAATGCATGTATCGATGTATGGATGTACGAAGGTATGGTTGAGCGGATGCATGGATGTATGAACGGATGCGTGGATGGGTGGAAGGGTGTATGGGTGAATGGATGGATGGATGGATGTATGGATGGATGGATGTATGGATGTATGTATGGATGTTTGTATGGTTGTATGTGTGGATGTATGCATGGATGTAACTAAGGATGTATGTATGGTTGTATGCATGGATATATGTTTGGGTGTTTGTATGGATGTATGTATGGATGGATGTATGAAAGGATGTATGTATGGATGTATGTATGGTTGAATGTATGGACGTATGTATGGATGTATGTAAGAATGTATGTACGGATGTATGTATGGATGAATG
>NW_016959705.1:0-297 GCF_001483705.2 Eufriesea mexicana
GGGTACGTTAGGTTGAGTTAGGTTGCGTTCGGTAGCTATAGGTTAGGATAGGTATGGTTAGGATAGACCCAACTTTCGTCCTATACACTGTCTGTCTATGGGTTTCTGCGCTTTACTCTTCTCTATCGCATTCAGCACGCCTCCGGAGACGCCAGAAATATTGGTCGCGTAACGTTATATTGAGTTACGTTGCGTTTGGTTAGGCCAGGTTAGGAGAGGTATGGCTATGGTATCATTGACTTTTTTTGCTGTACAAAGTTATTCGGTCGATTTCCGCTCTCCACATTATTCTAGCAC
>NW_016959706.1:0-392 GCF_001483705.2 Eufriesea mexicana
GGTGAATTGTAAACTCCTCCACCCATGACTGTACCTAGGTTAATCTAGAGCTACTGTGGAATTGTAGTCATCAGTGAACTGATTGTTGCAGCGACTGCAGTATTATGATGACGGCTGTAACTAGGACTTTTTCGTCAATTCCAAATATCTCGAGCGACTATTGGCCAGTGCTTTGCATTTTGGGGTTGCAATAGAATACAAGTCGTCACTGAACTGCTATCCCCACTGCCGCATTTCCCTACTGGTGTATATAACAGTTACTGTGCCTCGAATAGTAAATGTATCAATTCGTAACATCCTACTGGTGTATATAACAGTTACTGTGCCTGGAATAGTAAATGTATCAATTCGTAACTGATGTATACATTGATTATTCTAGAACTACAGTGTAA
>NW_016959707.1:0-864 GCF_001483705.2 Eufriesea mexicana
AGTGCCGGAAATTCCACCGTAGAGCATTGTATAGCGCAAAGGTCATAGCTTTCCGTTCCTAACATACCCGATGGTAACACCACGAAACGTAGCGAAAATCTACCTAGCGTGCCACCACCACCATTGCTGGCCTTCCTAGAGCCACGCGGAACATATGAGAAGAGAGTAGATCGCAAAAATCCATAGAATCGCAGCGTACAGAGGAGAAATCTATGATACACGGACATAATCCAAACTATCATATCTCAACCTGACATAGCAAACACAACTTAACGTGCCTCGGCTACTATTGCTGGCCTCCACAGTGCAAAGCAGGTTACTGTATAGCAGTGCAGAGGGCAGGAATCCATCGAATAGCAGTCTATGGCAAAAAAGTCAACGATAATCACTCCCAACCTTACCAAACGTAACATAGACTAACGCAACCTAACACTGCCTAACGTGCCGCCGCCACTATTTCTGCCCTACGCAGAGCTAAGCAGATGATATTAGAGAGCAGTAGAGAGCAGAAGTCTCCGTATAGCAGTGTATAACGCAAAAGACAATGCCATCATAGGCAAACGTAATCTAACCTAGCGTAACTGAAAGTAACATATCTGAAACTATTGTGACGCGACCGCTATTTCTGGACTCCACAGACACGAGCAGATTGTAGTAGAGCAATGAGGAGCGCAGGATCCGCCGAATGGCAGTGTATGGCACAAAAGCCAATGATATGCTATCATAACCTAACGAATCGCAACATATACAAACCAACCTAACTCAACCTAACGTGCCTACACCAACATTGCTGGCCTCCCCAGAGCCAAACAGGATATACTAGAGCGCAATAGAGCGCAGAAATCCGCCGAAGAGCGGTGCATA
>NW_016959707.1:874-1097 GCF_001483705.2 Eufriesea mexicana
AAAGTCAAGGCTATCCTGACCAAACCGAGCCAAACCTAACCATACCGGACTCAACGTAGCTCTGCCTAACGTGCCACAGCCACTGTTGCTGGCCTCCCCAGATTCAAGCAGATGCTTGCAGAGCAATGCAGAGCGAAGATATCGAACTAACAGCAGTTTGTAGTACAAAAGTGTAAGCTATCCTATCCTAACCTAAACAAACGTAGCATAGCCGGACGCAACA
>NW_016959708.1:0-2078 GCF_001483705.2 Eufriesea mexicana
GCTTCCCCAGAGCCATGCAGAGCACACTAGTGGAGAGTAGAACACAGAAGTCCATATAATCGCCGTGTACACCAGATAAGTCAAAGGCACCGAAGCCTAACCCAAACGAACGGAGCACAACCGAATGTAGCATAGCACAACCTAACGTGCCGAGACTGCTATTGCTGTCCGCTCGAGAGCCAAGCAGGACATACTAGAGCACAGTAGGTTGGTGAAGTCCACTGAATAGCAGTGTACAGCACAAATATTGAATCTACCCTGATCAAACTTATCCTGACCCAACCTAACCGAGCGTAACATGTCTCAACGTAGCGTGCAGAGGCCGCTTTTGCTGGCTTTCCCAGAGCCAAGCAGAAAGCATTAGAGCACTGCAGTGCGCAGAAATCCACCTAATGGCAGACTATAGCACTAAAGTATCCGCCGACCTCTCCTAACCTAAACAACCTTAACACAGCCAAACGTACACCAACTCTACGTAAAGTGCCGCGGCGACAATTACTCTCCCACACAGAGCCAAGCAGATCACATTAGTGGAGAGTACGACGCAGAACTCCATAGAATCGAAGTATATATCAAAATATTCTGAGATACCAAAATCCAACCCAAACCAACAGAACAAAGCCGAACATAGCATTTCCCAACCTAGCGTGCCGAGACTGCTATTGCCGGCATCTCCAGAGCCAAGGAGGACATGCTAGGGCACAGTAGAGCGCAGAAACCCACGGAATGGCAGTGTTCAGCATAGAAATTAAAGAAATCTTGACAAAGTTGGCCTAACACAACCTAACCGAACGTAACGTAACCCAACACAACGTGCCGAGACCGTTACTGCTGCCCTCCCCAGAGCCAATTAGAACATACAAGAGCACAGTGGAGAACAAAAATCCATCGAATAGCAGTGTATAGCACAGAAGATGAAGCTGTGCTTTCCTAACTAAGCAAATCGTATGAGGGCCGAACGCAACCTAAGTCAGAGTAACGTGCCAAGATCACTATTGCTGTCCTTCCAAATGCCAAGTAGGGCATGTTAGAGCGCAGTGGAGCGCAGGAATCCACCGCATGGCATTGTATGCACAAAAGACAAAAATATCCCATCCTAACATAACCAAAAGTCACCTAACCGAACTTATCATAGCTCAACTTAGCGTGCCGCAGCCACTATTCCTGGCATCCCCGGAGACAAGCAGAGTGTGTTAGCGCGAAATAGGGCGCGCAAGTCCATCGAATTGCCGTGTGTAGCACAAAAATCATAGCTATCCCATCCTGACCCAACCTAACCTAACCGAACCAAACATAATGTAAATCAAACTAAGGAGCCGCGGCCAGAATTGGTGGCCTCCCCAGGGCCATGCAGAGTATATTAGGGAGAGTATGGGCGGAAATCCACAGAAGAGCAGTGTATAGCAGGAAAATCAAAGCTATCCAAACCTTATCCATGCTAACGTAAAATGACCAAGCGTAATTTAGCTTAACCTAACACATCGCGGCCGCCATGTCTCGCCTCCTCAGAGCAAAGCAGAACCTATTAGAGCACAGTAGAGCTTACGAATCCACAGAAAAGGAGTACGCAGCACAAAAGTCAAAGCTACCATATCCTAACCTAACCAATCGTAACACAACCAAATGTAACCAATCTCAGCATAACCTGCCGCCACCACTATTGCTGCCCTCCCAGGAGCCAAGCTGAACATATTAGGGGATGGTAGAGCGTAGAGGTGCATGGAATCGAAGTGAATAGAACAAGGGTCGAAGCAACTCTCTGTAATGATAACCAAGCGTAACACAATCGAACGTAGCTTTACTGAGCCTAACGTGCCGATACCACAATTGCATCAATCCACAGGGCCAAGAAGAATGTACTAGAGCACAGTGGAACGCAGAAATCTACCGGACAACAGTGCCTACCACGTAAGCCAAAGCTATACAAACCTAACCCAGAATAACTTCAAGTAACTTTAGGTAACCAAACGTTGCCTAATACAACGTAGCGTGCCAAGACCACTGTCACTGCACCCCAGAATCGAGCAGAGTTTAGTAGGGCCATGTAGAGCGTAGAAATCCACTCAGCAGCAGCCTAT
>NW_016959709.1:0-889 GCF_001483705.2 Eufriesea mexicana
CAAGCAGAATATGTAAAGCGCAGTTGATCGCAGTAATCAACCTCATTGCAGTGTGTAGCACAAGGGTCAAATATGTCTTCACCTAACCTGTCCTAACCTAACCTAACCGAACGTAGCCTAACTAAACATAACGTGCCGAGAATACTATTGCTGGATTCCGCAGAGTCAAGCAGAGCATATTAGAGTAATGTAGGGCGCGGAGATCCACCGAATAGCGGTGTATAGCTTAAAAGTCGAAGCTTCTCTATCATATCATTACCAAACGTAACATAACCGAACATTATCTATCTCATCCTAGCGTGCCGAGACCACTATTTCTGGCCTGCCCGGAGCCAAGTAGAACATTCTAGAGCACAGTAGACCGCAGAGTACCGCCAAACAGCAAAGCAAAGCACAAATGTCAAACGTAACATAACCGAGCCATGCCTAACGTAACGTATCCAAACATAGAGTAACTGAACCTAACGTGCCGCGACCACTATTGCTGGCTTCCCCGGATGCAAGCAGAATATGGTTGAGCACAGTAGACCACACAGGTACATAGGGTGGCAGTGTATAGCACGAAAGTCAAATGCATCCTAACCTAACCCAAACAATCTTAACCTGACTAAACGGAACCTGACACAGCCTAACGCGCCGCGTTCTCAATTTCTGGAATTCCCAGCGCCAAGCAGAGAATATTAGAGCCTAGTAGAGCGCAGAAATCCTACGAATTGCAGTGTACAGCACAAAAGTCGAACCTGTCCAAGCCAGACCCAACTAAACCAAACCTAACCAAACGTAGTCTATCACAACCAATCGTGCGGAAGTCTATCACAACCAATCGTGCGGAGGCCAGTAATGCTGGCCTCCATAGAGCCAATCAGAACATATTGGAGTATAGGAGAGA
>NW_016959710.1:0-964 GCF_001483705.2 Eufriesea mexicana
CAGAACGTGATGAGATGCCTATTCCAGCCCACCTCAGAGCCATGCAGAAGATATTAGGGGAGAACAGGGCGCAGAAATATATATAATAGCAGTGTATAGCACAAAATTCGAAGCTACCCTGTCCTAACATAGCCAAGCGTGACGTAACCAAACGTAACATAACACAACCTAACGTGCCGCGACCACTGTTGCTGGTCTCCCCAAGGTCAGGCAGAGCATATTAGGGCACAGCGTAGCGCAGAAGTTCACCGAACATCTGAATATGGCACAAAAGTCAATGCTATCCTCTCCTGCCCTAACCAAACGTAACATAGCTAAACCTTGCAGAAATCAAACCAGCTTGACGGGACCACTATTACTGGCCTCCCCGGAGTCGGGCAGAGACTGTTAGAGCTCAGTAGTGAGCAGATATCCATCAAAGAGCTATGTATAGCATAAAAGTCAAGGCTATCGTGTCCTATCCTAACCAAACGTAACATGACCGAACGTAAACTAACGCATAGTATCGTGACGAGGACAGTATTGTTGGCCCCCCAGAGCCAAGCAGAATGCGGTAGAGGTCACTGGAGCGCAGAAATCCAGCTCATTACAGTGTTTGGCACGAAAGTCGAAGCTATAATATCCTATACTTACCTAACCTAACCAAACTGAACGTAGCATATCTCAACTTGACGTGCCGCCACCACTGCTCCTGGACTCCCCAGAACCGAGCAGAGTTTAGTAGAGTGCAGCAGACAACAGGGATCGACCGAATAACAGAGTACAGCACGAAAGTCAATGATATTCTAACCAAACTTAGCATAACCTAACCCCAACCGAACGTGACCTAACGCAACCTAACGTGTCGAGACCACTACTACCGGACACCCAACTTACAAGCAAAGCATATTAGAGCATATTTGAGAGCAGATATCAACCGCATGGGAGTGTATAGCAGAAAAGTCAAAGTAGCCTCTGCTAACGT
>NW_016959711.1:0-3638 GCF_001483705.2 Eufriesea mexicana
AAAAAATCTTACAACATTCTACGATTTTTTACAATAATATCAAACATGTAATTAAAAAATGTTCAACGATTACCCTAGACATTAACAATGTTTGAATAAAATGAAAGTACAAACACACATTGAGTCTATCTTCGTAACATAATTAATGTTCGCCATTACCAAGTTTCGACATAGATTTCACGACTTTGGATACAAACCATCACTGTGTCTGCTGCTCGTTCTCTAATACGACCGTTGGTGCGTTCATACGTTCTACGTGATTCTTAGAATCAACGAATAATCTGCAACAGCAAAAATCATAAATTTAGCATGAATATGTAGAATTATCACAAATTATATTAAAATATGAGAATAATCGTACTCAAATTTCAATTTGAAAGCTAATATTTCTTTTGTAAAAGCTATTAGTAAATCCAACAACCAAATGAAAAAATGGTATTTCAAAAAACTTGTAAAATTATTTGATTGTGCCAAAGTTATGTTCAAAAAGTTATTACATAGACAGATGTTAAGAAAATGAAGTTAGCAATGGTATTAACATGGTGAAAGGACAGAAATGAAAGTTCTGCACAACAATAAATGAAAAGAATACCTGAATTCGATCTCACGTCCAGTTGCCGCGACGTACAAAAGGAGAATGACCCCACCCTATCATGGCGTCGCCTAGCCGTCAGCGGATTGGTCGAGAGAGCTCTTCCCGCCATTTCCAAAGCCCGCGATAGCACGGAGATTTGAACTTTGTAGAGGTTCTCATGGTTGACGAATCACGTATCTGTGGAGTATATAACGTGAGAACCTCTTTCCTTCGTATAACTATTTCTATTTAATATTGTTATTCACATATAATATTATATATTTAAAGCTGTAATTAATTATGACTATTCAGAATAATTATAAATATATGAAAATACTTATTAAAAATTAAGATTATTGATACAATTCATATGACCACTTTTCATGACCACGTCAAATTATCAAATCAAATTCGTCATATCATGAAAGTTACTTCAATTGTTTAGTTAATTACAGAAAATCAAATGGATTTATTCCAACTTATAGCTCTATTACTAAAAAAACATGATATTTATTTGTTTCTACCATTAGAAAAGAAAATGCTGTGATACGAATATTCCCAGAATAAAAGAAATGTGTTCAATAATTACCAGTTTTCGATGAACAGCAGTTACGTTCTACATTTGTCATACTGGCAGCTGTATCGTATAATATTGTAGTCAAACTTATTCCCACCATCAATGATTACTCTGCACAGAAGAAATCAAAATCAAATGTACAAAATTATAATCAACCAAAGGAGACAATGATTTTGTGTCAAATTTTGTTTTAAGTAACTAATATGATTCTAATAGCGAAATACATTAATATTTTTTAAGAGGAATAGAACAAATTGAAAAATTATCTGATTTTGTCACAATGAGATTGCTAATGTATAAGAACTCAAACGATAAATATAAAAGTTCTAAGCAACAAGGAGACGATGGTAATATACTTACGTGATATTACGTGATACGTTTTAACGATGCATCAATAGTAGATTGAAATTCACAATACTTGGCGACGTCTAGCTGTCAGCGGTATGGTCCAAAAACTTAGCTGCCCCCTCCACTTTCGAAGACCGCAACAAGTCGAAGATTTGAACTTCGTAAAACTTTCAGAGTTGACGCATCACATGTCTGCGAATAGTATATGCGTAAGTAAATCAGAATAACATACGGCGAAATTCATATTCGATAATTTAATTTAGGCAAAGAAAATTGTGTTGTGGTTGAACAAACCTAATAATGTTGTACAAGTACTATCAAAATAACCGTCGAAGTATTCCGCAGTATGTATGCAATATACATAACGATACGTCCCCGCGCCATGATTTCCAGAGATACAATGCTGCACGGCTTTGTTCGTTAGCAAAACTGTTCCAATCAACGGTCAGTTGCCGGCGCAGCGTGGCGGGGGGAGCGGGGGGAGGTAAGGAATGCCTCGCAGTCAAGGCCAAATTTCAAGCAGATTGATGTTTTTGTACAGTGTTTACAGTTTCGTTCGTCGAACTGTAGAAGTCAGGGGATCAAAAGGAACTTCTAATATCTTGCTTTTTGTTGGATAAAATATTCTGTACAAGGACCAGAACCGTTTGATGAGTATATTTCATAGCAAATTCCAGTACTCTAGAAAATATTATCACAGTCAGAAATCGTATATTTGAAACGAGATAATGCATCACTGGAATATACACTTACATATATTTGTTCGATTTGAAGAAATGAAATTTATTGTGGTGATTGAGAAATAACTCAAATCAATAACAATATTTTAAATTCAGATAATTCGGTGCTCTTGATGTGAATGTATCATTAGATGTTAATATAAATACATATATATCGATCTCCGTAGTAAAATATTAATACGGTAATCGTCCCTAACCACGTCCCAACCACCCTTCCTTTCATGTAAAAATCAACAAACAAATAAATTACTCTTTTGATGCACGTTTGCAAAACGTTCAATCTTTGATCGCTGTGTAAATCAAACATCAAAGGAATTTAAACGAAAAACCGCCGCGGAAGACTAAATCTAGAGGTAAAAGATAAATTGAACCTGGAAATAAAAGATAAATTAAACCTGGAAGTAAAGGATAAATTAAACTTAGAAATAAAAGATAAATTGAACCTGGAAAGGAAACATAAATAAAACCTGGAAACAGAAGACAAATTAAACACAGAAGAAACAGGTTAATTATGTGAGATGATATTATCCTACAATTTCTCAATATCAGCCTGAAAATGTAGAATAGTTGACAATTAAATAATTTGTCAAACAGTTGACAAAGAAGAATGAAATATCTCCCAAAGCATTAAATATATTCTACTAACTTAATACTACCCAAAACTACTTAATACTACCCACTTCATGCAACACTTCATGCAACCCATTACCACTTAATACTACTTAATATTACTTAAAACTAAAAATTTTACTTAACTTAAAGACTAATGTGCCAGCACTGATCTTATAATTAGTAACTTATAACTGACTTAATCATAATCCAAACTTGACATAAAAACTCATAACCATAAATTATCATTAATTTCAGAATAGCGTACATATTTGAAAAAATAATTCACCTTCTATTTAATGTCTGAAGGAAAGAACAAACCCAACCAACAAAGAAAATTCAAAGATAATAAATACACGGAAGACTAAATGTGACTTCCAGCCTCCAGTAATCCAAAGAACCTAAAACAAAAATAATCAGCCCTACTTATATCGAAATTAAAGATATTTCAAAGTACCAAGCATAGGGAGATTAAGGATATCTTTCACAGTATACTATCACAAATCAGATGAATTTTAATGAAATCTCTAGCTATCACAAATCTAGGAGGTTTCAACACAACCGACCTATAACAAACCTAGAGGACTTTCGCAAAACCTTTCTATCATAAATCTAGAGAAAATTTCAAACATCTCATGTACACAAGAAATCAAGGATTTCATCAGAAAAATCTGAATATTGAAGAAACACTGTGTGGGCGTTGAAGAGACTCACGCAATTTCCGTTGGCACCATAACGTTTCCCAAACACAACACACTGTAGAAAAAATAGTAAAATTATTATAAATAAT
>NW_016959712.1:0-947 GCF_001483705.2 Eufriesea mexicana
ACCAAACATAGCCTAACTCAAACTAACGTGCAGAGGCCACTATTGCTGCCCATCATAGTCCCAAGCTGGTCATACTAAAACACAGTAGAGCGTAGAAATCCACCAACCAGCAGTGTACAGCACTCAAGCTGAAGCTGTCCTGACCAAACTTATCCTGACCCAACCTAACCGAACGTAACTTGACGCTACGTAACGAGCCAAGACCACCACTGCTGGCCATCCCATAGCCAAATTGAAAGCACTAGAGCACATGAGGGCGCAGAAATCCAATTAACAGCAGACTGTAGCACTAAGGTCAAAGATATCTTCTCCTAACATAGCCAAACGTAACAAAACCAAACATAGCCTAACAAAACCTAACGTGCCGAGGCCACAATTGCTGCCCACCCCAGAGCCAAACAGCACATACTAGGGCCCAGTAGATCGCAGAAGTCCACCAAACAGCACAGTCCATCACAAAAGATGATGCTACCCTAAACAAACTTATCACAACACAACCCAATATAACCAAACGTAAAGTGACTCAACATAACGTGCCGAGACCACTATTCCTGGCCTTCCCAGAGCTTAGCTGAAAATATTAGAGCACTGTAGAGCGAAAGGATCCAACAAATAGCAGACTATAGAATATCAAAGACACCCCTCCTAACCTAACGAAACGTAACATAGCCAAGCGTAACCTAACTCAAACTTACGTGCCGCGACCTCTATTGCTGCCGCCCGCAGATCCAAGCAGAATACACTAGTGGAGAGTAGAATGCAGAAATCCGTAGAATCGCAGTATAAATCAGAAGAGCCAACGCTACGCAAACCTATCTCAGACAAACAGAACACGACCAAACATATACTACCTCAACAAAACGTGTCGAGACTGCTATTGCTGCGTGCCACAGACCCAAGCGGGATATGCTACAACACAGTAGAGTGCTGAAGCCCAACATTTATCA
>NW_016959713.1:0-503 GCF_001483705.2 Eufriesea mexicana
GTTGGATGGATATATGGATGGGTTATATTTGGGTGGATGAATGTATGGATTCGTGGATGTGCGAATGGATGGATGTATGCAGCTATGCATGTATGTTTTGGTGCTTGTACGGTTGTATGTATGGTTGTAGGTATGGAAGTACGTATGGATATATATACGAATGTATGTATGTGTGTGTGCATGGGAGATGAACCTGTGGATATATGTAGGTATGCATCTATGGATTCATGTATGGATGTAGGTATGGAAGTACGTATGTATGTACGTTTGTGGAAGTATGGATGTACGTATGTGTGGATGGATTGATGTATGTATGTCTGTATGAATGAATGTATGGATGTATGGATGTATGGATGGATGTATGTATGAATGGATTGAGGTTTGGATCGACGTAATTGCGTATGCATGGATGTATGGAAGGAAGGATGTATCCATGTGTATATGTATGAAAGTTTGGATGTATGGATGTATGTATGTAAGGATGTATGGATGTATGGACGTAT
>NW_016959714.1:0-322 GCF_001483705.2 Eufriesea mexicana
AGTATAAGTCGAAAATGTCAGTAAAATTGAATTTTCCTGCCAGAGTCCATAGCATTGCAAAGGTTATATCACGCTAATACTATCTTTCCCCCTTACTTATGCAAGGAAGAGAGGTCACCACGTTATTAGTCGAAAATGTCAAGGATATCGTATTTTCCTTCCAGATTCCATAGCGTTGCAATGACTGGAACACGCCAACAGAATCTTTCCTCCTTGTTTATGCAAGAAAGTTAGCTCACCACATTATTAGCCGAAAATCTCAATGAAATTGAATTTTCCAGCCAAGTTCTACTGCATTGCAACGCAAATAGCACGCCAGAAG
>NW_016959715.1:0-996 GCF_001483705.2 Eufriesea mexicana
AAACGAATCCCTACATGAACTAACCTAAACCAACCAAACGTAGCGTAGCACAACCTAACGTGGTCAGACCACTATTCCTGTCTTCCCCATATCCAAGCAGGACATACTAGAGCGCTGTAGGGCGCCGAAATCCACCGAACAACACGGTATAGCAAAAAAGTCAAAGCAACCCTGCCGTAACGTTGCCAAACCTAACATAACCGAACGCAATAGGACTAAAGCCAACGTGTCGATGACACTACGGCTGGCCCCCAGCACCAAGCAGGACATACTGGAGCACAGGATAGCGCTGAAATGCCCGGAATAGCTGTGTATAGCACAAAGCCCAAGGCTATCCTATCCTAACGTATCCAATCGCAACATTACCGAACGTAACGTGACTCCCTCCAACGTGCCGCGAAAGCTATTGCTGTTCCCGAACATTCGAGTGGAACAAGTTACACATAGGAACATAGAGATCAGATATACAATGAATCGGAATGCAAAGCAGAAAAGTCAAAGCTATCCTAACCAAACCTAACCTAACCAAGGCAAGCCAAATTTAATCTGACCAAACCAAACGTGCCGAAGCCGACATTGCTGGCATGACCGGAGCCTAGAAGAGCATATTAGATGAACCTAGAGCGCAGAAGTCCATAGAATGGAAATGAACAGCAGAAAAGTCAACGGCATCCCAATCAAACCCAGACAAACCTAACATAGGCGAACGCAACATAACTCAACCTAGCCCACCGAGACCTATATTGCTGGCCTTCGCGGTGCAAAGCGGAATATAGCGGAGCACTGTTGAGCGAAGGAATCCACCGAAATGTAGTTTATATCAGAAAAGGCAAAGACATCCTGACCAAACCTAACCTAACCAAACCTATCAGAACGTAGCCTAACTAAAGCTAACGTGCCGAGACCACCATTGCTCGCCTCCCGAGGGTCGAGAAGGGTATAGTAGAGGCAAGTAGAGCGTCGAAAGCCACCAGATGGCAATGTATAGCAAAAGGT
>NW_016959716.1:0-577 GCF_001483705.2 Eufriesea mexicana
TGTATGGAAGTATGTACGAATGTATCTATGGATGTATGTATGGATGAGTGCATGGGTGTATGAGTGGATGTATGGATGTTTGTATGGATGGTTGCATTCATGTATGTATGGATGTACGTACGGATGTATGGGTGTGTGGATGTATGTATGTATGAAGGTATATATGTATGGATGTGTGGATGGATGGAATGGATGGAAGTACGGGTGGATGGATTTATGGATATATGGATGTGTGTATGTATGAATGTATGGAAGGATGGATGTATGTATGGATGAACGTATGGATGTATGGAAGGATGGATGTAGGGATGGACGGGTTTCCGGATGGATGCTTGAATGGATGGATGGATGAATGGATGGATCTATGGATGGATGGACGGATGTCTGGATTGATGGACGTATGGATCTATGGATGCATGGGTGGGTGTATGTATGGAGGGATGGATGTATGGAAGGATAGATGTATGGATATATGGATGCATGGATGTATTGATGTACGTATGTATGGATGTATGAATGTATGGATGTACGGGTGAATGGATGTACAGATGTATATATGTGTGTATGTATGGATGTA
>NW_016959717.1:0-1827 GCF_001483705.2 Eufriesea mexicana
ACACGCATTAAAAAAAAATTTAAACGGCTTGGCTATGTCAAGAAACTCGATTAGCTTATAGAAGTTCATTTGATGCAACGCATTAGCATCTGCGATTCGTTTCTCAAACGCAACGAAATTGATCGATTTTTGAAACGACTGATAACTGGAGACGAAAAGTGAATAGTTTATAACAACGTTAATCGAAAAAGATCGTGGGTGATGCACGATGAACCAGCCTAGACGACACCAATTTCTGAGATTCACTAAAAAATGTTGCATCTTCCTTCTTTTTTAAAATCCGCAATCACTTAGTTGCCAATCTAATACGTTTGGTTTAGTAAAGTTGTCACAACGTAATTGCTTCTTCCCGCAACATTTTATTTTATGGTTCTTTTTGATGAACAAATTTTTTCTAACCATTTAATATGAATTATTATATAAATGCTGAAAAATTCGAAGACGATAGTACCAAGCATCAGTTTTTAGCAACCGAAATATGCTACCTATAAAACATTAAGTATAATATCAAGTATAATTTCTATATAATTATTCTCCATTTTAATGCTCGCTTTATCCTTTTTACAATTCCTTACATAATATGATACCATGAAGACATTTGTCAAGTCCCATTGTCTTAAATTTCCTATTAGTAATTATTCTCAACACGGAAATCATTATAAGATTTTTGTAATTTGTTGTACACTTATACACGTACCCCAAAGTAAGAGCAAAACGTCTGATCACATAATTAGAAACCCGAAATTAACACATATCGTTAATCCGGCTGTCGGCAATGCTGTCCGAGCGATTCTCTTAACGTCCATTAACCTCGACCAGATACTAACCCTCCGAAAATTGTGCAGGAGTCATTTTTGACTCGTATTAGGAGCCACTCGAATGAAACAATGCACACAGTGATGAGAGATGCTTAGGTTAGCTACGTGACGATCGTACTATAACACTAGAACTAGTATAGAAACTAAAGTAGAAAAGAAAATTGTAATTTAATATTACTAATTTTTATTTGAAATATATCACTTTTTTGTAGAGATTATTTATACGTTTTTATGAATGTAAATATAGAAAAGGATATTAAACGTTCTTCACGTTATTTCACAAACAATTACTTGTTGGAAAGCTCGTACAAACAGTATTTTAATTACCGAAAGTAAATATTTCTGTAAAGCTTGATGTACGTTGAAGGTAGTTTAATTGAAAGATGAAGGTTTTTTATTCGCTTTCAGCATTCGTTTGATTCAGCATTCCTGTTTCCTTCCCACCTACATTGTTTCCTTCCAACCTACATTCGCTACAAATATTTCATATTTGTAAAAGGAAAATGAGAACTCTTTAAAACTCTTTAAAACAGATGAAGAAAGGATCAAATGATTCTTCTCGACATCTTCATCGATTGATTCGCTATCAGTTTACGTTAACGTAAAAATTAATGAAAATTACTTCCTTAATCGCTTAAGTATTTAAACATAAATTTTTTATTGATTTAAGATAACCTCTTTTTATGGTACCTTTATTGATTTTCTTAGAAAATATTCTTTAGATATTTAAAGAACCTCATTAAACAAAATATGTATACACTTATACACAAGATATTTACTTACATATAACAGTTATATGTGTTTCCCACCTTGTTTAAGGGAGTGCTAGACGTCTCTCCTGTCATATTACACATGCACATACTACACATGTACTTACATATATGTGGTACAGATTGACACTTATAACTCATTGCGACAATGTAATTGCGCTTAATTTCTCTGTCAGCGATGTCATGTCATAACAGATATAAAATATAATAATAATTAATAGTTTTATGAGAATAGTAAC
>NW_016959718.1:0-3255 GCF_001483705.2 Eufriesea mexicana
AGAGGAAGTAAAAGTCGTAACAAGGTTTCCGTAGGTGAACCTGCGGAAGGATCATTAACGAGTTAAACAAAACCAAAAGAATGCACGTCCAAAGCAACAGCATAAACGAAATTGAATGAGGCACGAGAGGAGAACATTAACGAAAGTGACAAACACAAGAAAAAAAAAAAGAGACAAAAATGTCGGCACGGAACAATGAATTTGACCGTTGAACGACGGTCAAAGGCCACGGAAACGACGGCTTACGTGCGGAGGCCCGACAGGCCTCCCGTCCGTCCTTCCGCTGGCAACTCGAACTGTCAAAGACCACGGAAACGACGGCTTACGTGCGGAGGCCCGACAGGCCTCCCGTCCGTCCTTCCGCTGGCAACTCGAACTGTCAAAGACCACGGAATCGACCGGCTTACGTGCGGAGGTACGCGAGACCTCCCGTCCGCCTTTCCGTCGGCAAATTGAGAGAGGAGAGCAACCTCCAGTCGTCGAAGTACGAACAGATGGTGCGCTTCTCTTGGTCTCTCGATGATCGGGACGAAGCGAATGAATAAATAAATAAATAAATATGAAATACGTCCAAAACGTCAACGTTGTTGACCGCGACCTCGGATACGTCCGAAAGTCGCGAAAACCCGTGAGGAGAGGACTTGGATGTCGCACCATATTTGTCTTCGCACGATCTGAGTGCGTCTGCTCTCCGTGAATACAACGGGACATACAAATAGAGGAACTGCCCGTTGGGATCGAACTGCTGGCTCTCTCGAAGAGCTGCCTACCCATCGGGCCTGCGTCCTTCGTCCGTCGATCCTTCGTTTGCACGAAGGATGTTCGAACGATAGGGAACCGCGTTCGATACGTGGCTCTCCGGGTAACCTGGAACCAATGTTGCGGCGAGTGGAATGTGCGCCCGTTTCGTCGCTTCTCGCCGAAAGTTTTTTTCTACATTTTCCTTTGGTCGAAAATCCGTTCGGAGGAGGACCGGCTGTGCAGCCCCGTTTTCTCGAACTCTAAACCGTCCTTCTCGCGAAGGACCGCTTCGGGGCCGGCTGTGCGTCTTCGATCGAACAATCGTCCGAACGTGCATTTCGTCCTTGCCTCGAACGTCACCTTCGGTGAGAGCGCCATGGGCCAGCCACGTCGCAACGGTTCGCGAGATCGTGCGTAGAACAGGATTCGGTAACGGATGAATCACTTCCCGTCGCTTCCTTACGTTCCGCGATTCTCGATGGTTATTTTAAATGAACTTTACGCCCGTCCGTCGTCGTCGACGGATTTCGTCTCGAACACACACACACACCTGTGTCGTCGGTCGCAACCGCGTCCGCGGTTTGCGTGCGTGGCGACGCCCGCACCTTCGTTTACCCGTTGGGCGATGGTGTCGGGTCTCGGCTTCTTCTTTCGAACCGAGTATCTTCCGAGTACTTAAGAATTTATGAAAAGATCACAGAATAATACGATTACCCTGAACGGTGGATCACTTGGCTCGTGGGTCGATGAAGAACGCAGCTAATTGCGCGTCAACGTGTGAACTGCAGGACACATGAACATCGACATTTCGAACGCACATTGCGGTCCACGGATACAATTCCTGGACCACGCCTGGCTGAGGGTCGTTCACGTAACCTAAATACTGCTTGCGTTTGCGTTTCGTTGCCTCTCAAGTGTGTCTCGATCGTCTACGCTTCTCGAAATTCCCGCCGTCGCTCGTGAAGAGCGTTTCTGAGTCGGACGCGAAGAGAGGGTGACGAATACGAGAGCCGCCGAGAGTACGAGCGACTCGCGACGTACGAGCGACTGTTGGACGCTCGTCGGAGTAGCACGCGGTCGCGATGAAACTGCCAAGTCTCATGCGCGAATCAAAGTCCGCGTCCCCGACGTCGTCTGAAACGAACGTTGAACTATCTTTGCGAGACTGAGAGAAATGAATAAGGGGAGAAATTGGAGAAAAAGGGAAAAAAAAGAAATGGAAAAGTCACCGTCCACGGCGTGCGATGTTTGTCAATCGTACAGCCCCAGAGATCGGAATGCCCACTCCGTCTCTTCCAACGGAGTGTTACTACTACTACTACTACTCCGGCGCAACAGGACCGTCGCATCGACGGTTAGAGAGAGAGGACTGCCACGACAGCGTTCGACTTCGTCGAAAAACGGGAACGCTCACGCGGTGCCATCGAACGCCTGGCGATCGTGAACGCTGCGCGGAGATCTGAGAGGAACGTGTATCGCTGCCGGGATGAAACATTACCCCGCTCTGCGTTCTCTCTTTGCCCGCCCGTCCGATCCCAATCTACGTTCGTTTTCTTTGCTGAACTACAGCAAGGCGTCTGCGAACCAGCGCGTGTCTCCGACTGTCGAAACGCGTGGCAAACGTTCTCATCTCTCACGAACCGGCGCGATGTGCACGTGCGTCCGTAAATGCGCTCGGAGATCGAACTGTTGAAGGAAGAAACACTCTCGACGGAGCGAGATCGTAGAAGAGGACGAGTACGTATCTCCTTTGGCGAGGCTCGATTATTATTATGGCAACGTCGCTCCGAGGAGCGCCAGTGTCGGTCACCCCATGCCTCCTCCTACCCTTTCGTTCGTTGTTCTATCGCTGGACCGCGCATCCTAAGCCGGTCGTCCAGTCCCGGAACGAACGGCTCGTGCTCTGCAACTCCCTTGCGTGAGTTCCCCGTTTTCGGTTCTCGAAAATCGCGCGTGGAACCGCGGAGTTCGAAATCGCTCAGAGCCGCAGCAGAGGACGGACGTTAAAAGTAATAGCCGACAGTTGGATGTCTTGCGTGAGTCTCGGCTCTCGAACGAGAACAACGGTACGACCGAGGTGGGAAGAAGAGGCACGTTGGAGCGGTGCGAAAGACTCTGCGCGCGAGTTTCTTTTTCCGTACTTTCTTCCGTCTTCTTTCACGAAACTTCGTCGTTCACATACGAGTGCCTCGTACGAGGCGGAAAAATGAGAAACGAGAGAGAATGAGAGGGAGAGGAGAGCACATTCGTCTGTTTGTTCGGGACGCTTTGCGCCGGATGCTGCGACACGTGCGTCGGATGTACGAATGCTCACGCTCGATGGGATTGACGCGACATATCGTCGTGCCCCTCGCTGAGCACGTCCCGACCGTTCGTAGGTGCGAATACTCGCACGCCCCGCCTGCCCGAACGAACTCGAATCGAACTCGAACGTACTCTAAAAAGACGATATCTCCATCGATACCTCTCGATATCTCTCGATCGACGAAGGAAAGGAAAGGAAAGGAAAGGAAA
>NW_016959719.1:0-421 GCF_001483705.2 Eufriesea mexicana
GTACAGAGCAGAAATCGGCAGCATTCAAGTGTAAAGCAGAAAAGCAGAAGAATTATTACCCTAACATTATCCAACCTCATCTAACCAAACGTAGCCAATCCGAACCTAACGTGCCGAGCCAACTATTGCTGGCCTTTCCATCCCAAGGCAGGGCATATTAGAGGAGAGTAGAACGCTGTGGTCCATAGAATGGCAGTGTATAACAAGAGAATCAAAGGTACCCAAACCTAACTGAAACAAACCTTACCTAACCAAACATAACATAACTCAACCTAGCACGCGGCGGCCACCATTTCTGGAAATCCCAGAGCAGATCTGAAATCATTATATCACAGTAGAGCACAGAAATACAACAAAGAGCAGCGTGTAGCACAAAAGTCAAAGCTATCCTGTACGAACCTGTCCAATCTCAACATTACCA
>NW_016959720.1:0-923 GCF_001483705.2 Eufriesea mexicana
GGATGTATCTATGGATGTATGTATGGATGAGTGTATGGGGGTATACATGGATGTATGGATGTATGTATGGGCGTATGTATAGATGTACGTCTGGATGGATGAGTGCATGGATCGATGGATTTGAGGATGTATGGATGTGTGGATGTATGGATGTGTGGATGTATGGATGTGTGGATGTATGGATGGATGGAAGTATGGATGGATGGATGTATTAATGTATGGACGTTTGTATGTATGGATGTATGAATGTATGGCCGTATTTGCGTTATGGATGACTGTATGGATGTATGCATGGATGTATGCATGGTTGAATGGTTGGAGGTATGGATGTATGGATGTATGCATGTATGCATGTATGGATGGACGTATGTATGAATGTATGGATGTAAGAAAGTGTGGATGTATGCATGTATGGATGTATGGATGTATGGACGTATGGATGTATGGACGTATGGATGTATATCTGTACGGATGTATGGATGGAAGGATGTATGAGTGGATGGATGTATGGATGGATGCATGCATGGGAGTGTGTATGGATGCATGCATGGATGTGTGTATGGATGCATTTACGGATGTATCTATGGATGTATGTATGGATGAGTGTATGGGGGTATGCATGGATGTATGAATGTACTTATGGATGGATGAGTGCATGGATGGATGGATTTATGTATGTACGGAGGTGTGGATGTATGAATGTATGTACGGATGAATGTAACGTTGTATGTATGGATGTATGTATTGATGTCTGTATGGATGCATGTATGGATGGATGGATGGGTGGATGGATTTATGGATGTATGGATGCATGGATGTATTTATGTGTGAATGTACGAATGTACAGATGAACAGATGTATGGATGCAAGGACCTCTATATGTATGGATGTATGGATGGCTGGATGTATGAGTGGATGGATGT
>NW_016959721.1:0-1010 GCF_001483705.2 Eufriesea mexicana
GTGCAGATTATATAGCATTGCAATGGCTATAGCACGCCAATAGAATCCTCCCAACTTATTTGTGCAACAAAGTAAGCTCGTCAAGATATTAGTAGAAAATGTCAACAAAATTAAATATTCCAGTCAGATTCTATATCACAGCAATGGCTATAGCACGCCAATATAATCTTTCATCCTTATTTATCGATGAAAGTAAGCTCACCACGAAATTAGCCGAACATGTCAACAAAACTTTATTTTGGAGGCAGATTCAATAGAACTGCAATTTCTGTAGCACGCCAATAGAATCCTTCCTCCTTATTTATTCAAGAAAGTTAGCTCATCACGATATTAATGGAAAATGTCAATAAAATTTAATTTTCCAGCCAGTTTCTATTGCATTGCAACGGTCATAGCACGACAATATGATCTTTCGTCCATATTTATGCATGCAAGCCGGGACACCGCGATACTAGTCGAAAATGTCAATAAAATTAAATTTTTCTGACAGATTGTATTGCATTGGAATGTCTATAGCGCGCCAATAGAATCCGTCCTCCTTATTTATGCAAGAAGGTTACCACACTACGATATTAGTCGAAATTTTCAATTAAAATGAATTTTCGGTGCAGATTCTATATCACTGCAATGGCTATAGCACACCAATATAATCTTTCCTCCTTATTTATCGATGAAAGTAAGCTCACCACGATATTAGCCGAACATGCCAATAAAATTTAATTTTGCAGTCAGGTAGTATAGCATTGCAATGGCCATAGCACGCCAATTGAATCTTTACTCCATATCTATGCAAGAAAGTTAGGTCCCCACAATATTACTCGAAAATGTCACTAACTAAAACTGAATTTTCCAGACAGATTCTATAGAACTGCTATTTCTATAGCACGCCAATAGTATCCTTCCTCCTTATTTATGCAAGAAAGATAGCTCACCATGATATTAGTTGAAAATGTGAATGAAATTGAATCTTCGAGCCAGATTCTATAGCATTGCAATGGCTACTGCACGCC
>NW_016959722.1:0-1373 GCF_001483705.2 Eufriesea mexicana
AGCTTCTACTTTTGTGCTGTACACTGCTGTGCGGAGGATTTCCGCGCTCTACTGCGCTCTAGTTTGTTTTGCTTGGCTTTGGTGAGGCCAGCAACCGTTTTCTCGGCACGTCAGGTTGAGATATATAACGTTTGGTTGTGTTACGCTTGGAATGGTTAGGATAGGACAGCTTCGACTTCTATTGTACACATTGTTTTTCGGAGGATTTCTGCGCTGTGCTGTGCTCTATTGTATTCTGCTTGGCGCGCGGGAGGCCAGCCGTATTGGTCTCGACTTGTTAGTCTGAGATAGGGTGCGTTTGGTTATGTTACGTTTGGTTAGGTTAGGAGAGGATATCTTTGACTTTTGTGCTATACACTGCAGTTCCCAGCTTTGATCTAACGGCGCGTCAGGTTTTGTTATATTACGTTTGGTTTTGTTTGGTCTGTTTGGGTTTGGTTTGCATATCTTTGACTTTCGTGCTATAAGCTGCCATTTTATGGCCCTCTGCTTTCTACTCGCCTCTAGTGTGCCCCGTTTGGCGATGAGGAGGCTAGCAATTGTGGGCTGGGATCGTTGGGATATGATTGGTCACGTTTGATTAATATAGGTTAGGACAGGTTAGGTTCGGATACTTCCTACTTCTTTGATGTACACAGCAATTCGGACAATTCTAGATACCTTCATGGCTCGGCTATACTCGGCTTAGGTCTCGTGAGGCTAGCAATGGCATTCGTGGTACGTAGTCCTGGGGTACGTTATGTCTGCTTATGATACGATTGGTCAGGTTAGAATAGGGTAGCTTCGACTTTTTCGCTACGCACTGCTATTCTGTGAACGCCTGCGCTCTTCTGTGCGCTATCGCACTCCGCTCGTCTGTGTGGACGCCAGGAATAGAGCTCTCGTCACGTTAGGTACAGTTGCGTTACGCTTGGTTGGGTTAGGTTTGGCCAGTCTTGGTTAGGATTGCTTTGACTCATGAGCTGTATGCTGCTATTCGGACGATTTCAGCGGTCTCCATTGCTCTGCTGTACTCTGCTTAGTTCTCGTGAGGCCAGCAATAGCGTTCGTGGAAGGTTTGTATCTGTCACGTTACGTCTGCCTATGTTACGTTCTGTTACGTCAGGATATGATAGATTTGACTTTCGCGCTATACACTGTCATTCTCTGCATTTATGCGCTCTGCTTTTACTGAAATATGTTCTGCTTCGCGCTGGGGATGCCGGCGATAGTGCCCTCGGCACGTTAATTTGAGTTATGCTACGTATGGTTAGGACAGGTTTGCTATGGTTAGGAGAGGACAAAAGAGAGGATAACCTTGTCTTGTGCGTTATACACTGATACTCGATGGATTTCTGCGCTCTTCATTGCTCTACTGTTCTCTGCTCCACTCT
>NW_016959723.1:0-551 GCF_001483705.2 Eufriesea mexicana
GATGACTGCACTTGCCATTGGATTGAAGGCGTTAGGCGATCTATTCACCAAGCTATAACATTTAAAAGATTTTGAATAGGCCAATTCTCTGGCATGTAGATGGCTGTACTTGCCATTGGTTGAAGACGTTAGGCGACCTATTCTCCAAGCTATAATAGATTATAGACTTTGAGTAGGCCTATTATCTGGCAAGTAGATGGCTGTACTTGCGGTTGGATTGAAGGCGCTATTCTTTCTATTCACCGAACTACAAAAGGTTATAGACTTTGAATAGACGTATTTTCTGGCAAGTAGAAGTCTGTACTTGCCATTGGGTTGAAGGCGTTGGGCGACGTATTCACTAAGCCATAACAGATTATAGATTTTGAATAGACATATTCTCTGGCATGTAGATGGCTGTAATTGAAGGCGTTAGGCGATGTATTCACGAAGCAGAAACAGATTATAGATCTTGAATAGGCCTATTCTCTGGCAAGTAGACGGCTGTTCTAGCCATTGGATTGAAGGCGTTAGGCTATCTATTCAGCAAGCTATAACAGGTTAAAGATTTA
>NW_016959724.1:0-537 GCF_001483705.2 Eufriesea mexicana
ATAAAAGCGTGGTCCTTGACAGCCAAAACAGAGTCCTTAGAAATCGGTTGTGACCAGCACAAGTGTGAGTCCCTTGGTGTTAGAAATAGAGTTTTAAAAGAGTGCGTCCTTGTGTGTTTTCATTTCGTTATCTTGGTGTTCTTTTCCTAAGTTAAATCAGTTTACGAATTTTGATTTTGTGTTATCGTGTTCTTGTTCTTTCGATAATTTTCAGTGTCTCAAGACCAGTATCTGCCATCCTACAATATTATCCTATGAACTGTGCAAAAATCTCGGTGAAAAAAATATTTAAAAATATCTATATTAAACTGTATTCCAAGTAATGTGATAAAAATCCTACTGTATTCAACTCTGAAAAATCTTTATATACATTAGAAATTTTATTCAGAGCAGAAACAGGATATTCTCATACTGATACTGTTCCGTCGTGGAACAAGGTAGACCCATTACGGTCTTCCAACAGCCAGGTCTTACGATCGAACAATTCGGCATCGGAATTTTCCGCTCCATGCCTTCAGCATGTTTAAATGCTTTACC
>NW_016959725.1:0-297 GCF_001483705.2 Eufriesea mexicana
TGGCTATAGCACGCCAATAGATTCCTTCCTCCCTATTTATGCAAGAATGATAGCTCACCACGAGATTAGTCGAAACTGTAAGTAAAATTGAACTCTGCAGCCAGATTCCAGAGCATTGCAGTGCCTATAGCACGCTAATAGAATCTTTCCTCCTTATTTATGCGAGAAAGCTAACTCACCACGATATTAGCCGATCATATCAATAAAACTGAACTTTCCAGCCAGATTCCATAGTATTGAAACGGCTCAAGCACGCCAATAGATTCTTTCCACCTTGTTTATGAAGAAGGTTATCTC
>NW_016959725.1:333-912 GCF_001483705.2 Eufriesea mexicana
ATTTTCCAGCAAGATTCTATTGCATTGCAATGCCTACAGCATGCCTACAGTCTCTTTCCTCCTGATTTATGGAAGAAAGATAGCTCACCACGATATTAATCGAAAATGTCAATAAAATTGAACTTTACAGCCAGATTCTATTGCATTGCAATGGCTACAGCGCTCCAGAAGGATCTTTCCTCCTTACTTAGGGAAACAAGTTAGCTCACCGCGATATTATTAGAAAATGACATTAAGATTGAGTTTTCCAGCATGGTTCTATAGCATTGCATTGCCTATAGCAGGGTAATGGAATCTTTCCTCCTTGTTTATGCAAGGAAGTTAGCTCACCACGATATTAGTCGAAAATGTGAATAAGATTGAACTTTCCAGCCATATTCAATGGCATTGTTTTGGCTATAGCACGCCAATAGATACCTTCCTCCCTATTTATGCAAGAATGATAGCTCACCACGACATTAGTCGAAACTGTCAGTAAAATTGAACTCTGCAGCCAGATTCCTGAGCATTGCAGCACCTATAGCACGCTAATAGAATCTTTCCTCCTTATTTATGCGAGAAAGCTAACTCACCACGATA
>NW_016959726.1:0-982 GCF_001483705.2 Eufriesea mexicana
TGAATTGAAGGCGTTAGGCGATCTATTCACCAAGCTATAAGGGATTAAATATTTTGAATAGACTTATTCTCTGGCAAGTAGAAGGCTGTACTTGCCATTGGGCTGAAGGCGTTGGGCGATCTATTCTCCCAGCTATAGCAGATTTTAGAGTCTTAATAGACCTATTCTCTGGCAAGTAGATGGCTGTACTTGCCATAGGATTGAAGGCATTAGGCGATCTATTCACCGAGCTATAACAGGCTATAGATTTTCAATAGAGCAATTCTATGGCAAGTAGACGGCTGTACCTGCCATTGGATTGAATACGTTACGCGACCTATTCACCAAGCTATAACAGGTTACATATTTTGAATATACTGATTCTCTGGCAAGTAGATGGCTGTCTTGCCATTGGATTGAAGGCGTTAGGAGATCTATACACCAAGCTATAGCAGGTTATAGATTTCGAATAGACGTATTCTCTTGCAAGTATGTGGCTGTACTTGCCATTGGAAGTCTTTTCACCAAGCGACAACATGTTATAGATTTCAAGTAGACCTATTTTCTGCCCAGTAGATGTCTGTACTTGCCATTGGATTGAAGGCGTTAGGCAGTCTTTTCACCAAGCGACAACATGTTATAGATTTCAAGTAGACCTATTTTCTGCCCAGTAGATGTCTCTACATGCCATTGGACTGAATGCGTTAGGCGATCCATTCACCAAGCTATAACAGGTTATAGATTTTGAATAGACCTATTCTCTGGCAAGTAGATGGATCAACTTGCCATTGGTTGTAGGCGTTAGGCGACCTATTCAGCAGGCTATAACAGGTTATAGGTTTTGAGTAGACCTATTCTCTGACAAGTAGAAGGCTGTACTTGCCATTCGGCTGAAGGCGTTGGGCGATCTATTCTCCCAGCTATAACAGATTTTAGAGTCTTAATAGACCTATTCTCTGGCAAGTAGATGACTGTACTTGCCATTGGATTGAAGGCGTTAGGC
>NW_016959727.1:0-1608 GCF_001483705.2 Eufriesea mexicana
AGCAGTGCATAGCACAAAGGTCAGAACATCCTCTCCTAACCTAGCCAACGTAGCATACGCAAACGTAAACTATCTCAACCTTACATGACGAGACCGCTATGGATGGCCCCCACAGATACAAGCAGAATGTACTAAACAACTTTAGTGCGCAGAAATGCACCGCACTGCAGCGGATATCACAAAAGCCGTAGGTAACTTATCATAACCTGACGTACTCTAACCCCACCAAACGTAGCATAACTAAACATAGCGTGCAGCGACCACTGCTCCTGGCATCACCGTAGCCGAGCAGAGCGTTATAGAGATCAGTTGATCACAGAAATAAACCGAACAGCTCTGTTTAGCCCGAAAGTCAGAGTTACCTTAACCAAACTTAACTTGACCTAACCAAGCCAAACGTAGCCTAGCACAACGTATCGTGCCGCGACCGCTATTGCTAGCCTCCCCAGAGTCGAGCAGAGTATAGTACAGCAATGTCGAGCCCTGAAGTGCATCGAAGAGTGGTATATAGCACAAAAGTCAAAGAAGTCCTAACCAAGCCTTCACAGCCAAACCAAACGGAGGGTAACTTAACCCAACCTAAGGTGCCGATGTCACTATTACTGGCCACCCCAGTGCGAAGCAGAGCATATTATAGCACACAGGCGCGCAGGATACCACAAAAGTCAAAGAAGTCCTAACCAAGCCTTCACAGCCAAACCAAACGGAGGGTAACTTAACCCAACCTAAGGTGCCGATGTCACTATTACTGGCCACCCCAGTGCGAAGCAGAGCATATTATAGCACACAGGCGCGCAGGAATCCACGGAAAGAGGTACATAGCACAAAAGTCAAAGCATCCTCTCCTAACTTAGCCAATCGTAACACGAATCAACCTAACATGACGAGGCCACTATTGCTGGCCTCCGCAAAGACAAGCAGAATGTACTAGAGCATAGTAGTGCGCAGATACCAACCACATTGCAGTGAATGGCGCAAAAAACCTTAACCAAAGCTGACCTACCCTAACTTAACCGAAAGTAACATAACTGAACCTAATGTGCCGAGATAACTACCACTGGCCTACACAGAGAAAAGCTGGAAATATTAGAACTCAGTAGAGCGCAGAAATCTGCGTATGGTGGTGAATAGCACAAATTTCTGAACTATCATACCCATCCCTCACAACGCAGCATAAGCGAACGCAGCATAACACAACCTATCGTGCGGAGACCTCTTTTCCTGGCCTCCCAGGGCCATGAAGAAAATACTAGAGGACAGCAGAGCCCAGAAATCCCACGCACTGCCGTGTGTAGCACAAAAGTCAAACATATCCTGACATAACCTGACCTTACCTAACCTTCCCAAACGTAGAGTAACCCAGCATAGCGTGAGGAGGCCAACATTCGTGGCCTGCGCAGAGGCAGGCATAGCACGTTAGAGCACATTAGAGCGCGGAAATCTTCCGCATAGCAGTGAATAGCACAGAGGTCAAAGGTGCACCTCCTAACCTAGCTAAACGTAACATATCCAATTGTAACCGATACCAACCTGACATTTCCAGACCACTATTGCTGGCCCCCGCATATAGGAGCGGAATGTACTAGAGCATAGTAGTGCTCAGAAATC
>NW_016959728.1:0-551 GCF_001483705.2 Eufriesea mexicana
TGTGGATGGATGGATGTGTAGCTGGATGGATGGGTGGATGAAGGGATACATGGATGAATGGCATGGTGCATGGATGGATGGTATAATAGTTGGATGTATGTGTCGATGCATAGATATATGGATGGATGGATGGATTGGTGTAGAGATGCATGGATGCATGAATATACCAATGAATGGATGCATGGATGTACGTATGTATGGGTGTGCGTATGCGCGGATGTATGGATGTCTGGGTGGTTGAATGGATGTGTGCATTGACTGTAGTGTGGGTGGGAGGATGGTTGGATGAACGGATGCATGAATGTATGCATGGGCGTATGGGCGTGTGGATGTATAGATGTATGTATGGATGTATGGATGTATGGATGTATGGATATATGGATGTATGCATGTATCTACGTATGGATGTGCGAATGTATGTATGTACGGCTGTATGGATGTGTGGATGTATATATGTGTGGATGTATATATGTATGGATGTATGTATGGATGGATGTATGGATGGGTGGATGTATGGATGGATGGATGTATGTAAGGGTGGATGTATGGAT
>NW_016959729.1:0-850 GCF_001483705.2 Eufriesea mexicana
TTCTGGCATCCCACAGCCAAGCAGAATTTTCTAGAGCACAACAGAGCGCAGAAATCCACCGTAAAGCAGTGTATGGCACAAAAATCAAAGCCACCCGAACCAAACTTAGCCAGACCTAGCCTAACCAGGCGTAACCTAGCTTAACCAAACGTGCCACGACCACCACTGCTAGCCTCCCCAGTGTCGAGCAGATGCTACTAGAGCAATGCAAATCGCAGATATCGTCCGAAGGGCAGTGCATGGAGCAAAGGTCGAAGCAATCCTAACCAAATTTAACCTAACCAAACCTTACCAAGCGTAACATAAATCAACTGAACCTGGCACGACCGCTATTGCTGGCATCCCCAGAGACAAACAGATGCCAGTAGGGCAAATGCAGAGATATCTACCGAATAGCAGTGTATAGCCCAAAAGTCTAAGCTACACTAACTAAACCTATCCGATCCTGGCCATGCCGTGCGTAACCTAATTCAAGCTTACGTGCCGAGACAACTGTTATTCACATCCCCAGAGTCGGTCAGAGTATAGTAGAGCACTATTGAGCGTGGCAATCCACCTAATTGCGGTGTATAGCACAAAAGCCAAAACTATCCTCCCCTAACCTATCCTAACCTGTCCTAACCAAACTTTACATAGCTCAAGCTATCGTGCCATTATCGCCATTGATGACCACCCGAGTGTCGAAAAGTGAATAGTAGAGAAACGATGAGCACAGAAGTCCAACGATAAGCAGAGTATAGCACAAAAGGCGAAGCTATCCATCGCTACCCTTACGAAACTTAACAAGATCAAGCGTAGCCTAGCTGAACCTAGCCTAACGAGACCCCAATTACTGTCATCCGCAGGGTCC
>NW_016959730.1:0-831 GCF_001483705.2 Eufriesea mexicana
ATGTACGTATGAATGTACGTATGGATGGATGGTTGTATGGTTAGACGGCTTTATGGATGTATGAATATGTGGATTTATGAATGCTTGGATGGATGTATGTACGGGTGGACGGATGTATGGAAGTATGGATATATGGGTGTATGTACGGATGTATGTATGGATGTGCGGATATATGTATGTATGGCTGTATGGATCGATGCCTCTATGGATGGGTGAACGTATGAATGAATGGGTGTGTGGCAAGGTGGATGTATGGATGGATGTATGAATTGATGAACGGTTGTATGGATGGATGTGTGTATGAATGGATTGAATAATGGATAGAAGGATGTACGGACGTATGAATGAATGGATGTATATGTGTATGGATGTATGGATGAATGGAGGTATGGGTGTATGGATGGATGGATGTATGTATGGATGAATGTATGGGTGTATGTATGGATGTATGTATGGTTGTATGGATGTACGGATGGATGGATTTATGAATGTGTGTACGTATGGATGGATGGATGGATGTATGTATGGATGTATGGATGTGTGGAGGTACTGATGTATGGATTATGGATGTATGCGAGTATGTATGTATGGATGCACGAATGTATGGATGTACGGATGAATGGATGTACAGATGCATGTATGTATGGATGAGTGAATGAATGGAGAATGGATGGATGGACGTATGGATGTATATATGGATGGATGTATGGATGCGTGTATGGTTGGCTGGATGTATGGATTGATGGATATATGGATGTGTGGATGTATGGATGTATGGATGGATGGATATATAGATGGATAGATGTATGGATCAATGGATGTTTGGATGGG
>NW_016959731.1:0-1224 GCF_001483705.2 Eufriesea mexicana
TGCATTGCAATGGCCATTGCAAACCAGTAGTATGATTCCTCTTTATTTGTGAAGAAAAACTTGTTCATAGCGATATTAGTCCATAATATTATTGAAATTGATATTTTCAGTCAAATTTTAGTGCAATACAACGGCACTAGCAAACCAATAGAATATTTCCACCTTATTTATGTAGATAAGGTCTCTCATTACGATATGAGTCGAAAATGTCAATAAAACTGAACGTTCCATATCGATTCTTTAGCAATGCAATGGCTATAGAAAACCAATAGAATCTGTCCTCATTATTTCTGCAGAAAGGATTCTCACAACGATATTGGTCGAAAATGTCAATAAGATTGAGTTTCCCAGTTAGTATCTAATGCAATGCAATGTCTATAGCAAAGCAATGGAATCTTCCCCCATTATTTGTGCAGAAAAGCTTGCTCACCGCGACATTAGTCTAAAATATCAATAGAATTGAACTTTTCAGTCAGACTCTATTACAATGGTATGGCTATAGCAAAACACTGGAATATATCCTCCATATTTATGCTGAAAAGTTTGCACACGACCATATTAGTCGATAATGAGCTGTCGGGTCAGATACTACTGCAATGCAAGTGCTACAGCAAACCAGTGGAATCTCTCCTTCGTATTTATTCAGATTCGTCTGCTCACCGCGATATTAATCGAGAATGTCAATAAAATTTATCTTTTCAGTCAGATTGTACTGCAAAGCAATGGCTATAGCAAGCCAATAGTATCTTATCACGTTATTTACGCAGAAAAGCCTGCTCAGCTCAATATTTGTGGAAAATGTTAATAGAATTGAACTTTTCTGACAGATTTTGTTGCCATGCAATAGCTGTAGCAAACGCAGTAGGATCGTTCCTCCTTATTTATACAGAAAAGATGCTCACCACGAATGCTCACCACGACATTAGTCTAAAATATCAATAGAATTGAACTTTTCAGTCTGATTCTATTGCAATGCTGTGGCCATAGCAAACCAATAGATTCCTTCTTCCTTATTTAAGCCGAAAACTTTGCGCATCACAATATTAGTCGATAATGAGCTTTCCGGTCAGATTCTTTTGCAATGCAGTAGCTACAGCAAACCAATGGTATCTTTCTTTCGTATTTATTCAGAAAAGATCGCTAACCGCGGTATTAGTCGAGATTCTCAATAAAATTGAGCTCTTCAGACAGATTCTGTTGGAGTGCGATGGCTATAGCAAACCA
>NW_016959732.1:0-513 GCF_001483705.2 Eufriesea mexicana
CTGGCTATGTTACGTTTGGTGAGGGTAGGAGAGGATAACATTGAATTTTATGCTATATACAGCGATTCGGTGTACTTCTACGCTACACTGAGATCTAATATGCTCTTTCTGTCTCTGGGAACGCCAGCAATAGTGGTCTCGGCACCTTAGGGTTAGATAGGTTACGTTTGGTTATGCTACGTTTTTATGGGTTGGGCACGGATAGCTTTGACATTCTTGGCACAGACTGCTATTCTGTGGATGTCTGCTTTCTACTGTGCTCTACTACACTTGGCTCGACTCTGGGGAATGCCAGTAATAGTGGTCCCGGCACGTTGGTTTGAGTTAGGCTACGTCTGGTTATGATACGTTTGGTCAGGTTAGGAAAGGATAGCATCGATTTTTGTGCTGTATACGACTATTCGGTGGAATTTGACGCTATACTGGGCTCTAGCACGCTCTGCCTGGCTTTGGGGAGGCCAGCAATAGTTGACTCGGCACGTTAGGTTTAGTTAGGTTAAGTTAGATACGGCT
>NW_016959733.1:0-919 GCF_001483705.2 Eufriesea mexicana
TGTAACAGATTATTTATTATGAATTGGCCTATTCGCTGGCAAGTAGATGGCTGTACATGCCGTTGTATTGAAGGCATTTGGCGGTCTATTCACCCAGCTATAGCAGGATATAGATTTCGATTAGACCGGTTTTCTGGCAAGTAGATATTTTTACTTGCCATTGAATTGAAGGCGTTGGGCGTTCTATTCACCAAGCTATAACGGATTATAGATTTTGAATAGACCTATTCTCTGGCAAGAAGATGACTGTACTTGCCATTGGATTGATGCCTTTAGGCGATCTATTCACCAAGCTATAACATGTTATAGAGTTTGAATAGACCTATTTTCTGGCAAGTAGATGTCTGTACTTGCCATTGGATAGAAGGCGGTTGGCGATCTGTTCACCAAGCAATAACAGGTTAAAAAATATGAATAGACCAATTCTCTGGCAAGAAGGTGGCTGTACTTGCCATTGGATTGAAGACGTTAGGCGATGTATTCACCAAGCTATAACATATTTTCGATCATGAATAGGCCAATTCTCTGGCAAGAAGATGACTGTACTTGCCATTGGATTGAAGGCGTTAGGCGATCTATTTACCAAGCTGTAACAGGCTATAGATTTTGAATAGGCCTATTTTCTGGCAAGTAGATGTCTGTACTTGTCATTGGATTGAAGGCGGTTTGCGACCTATTCACCAAGCTATAACAGATTATAGATTTTTAATAGACTTATTCCCTGCCTAGTAGATGGCTCTACTTGCCATGGGATTACAGGCGATAGGCGATCTAATCAACAAGCTATGGCAGCTTATAAGTTTTGAATAAACTTATTCTCTGTCAAGTAGATGGCTGTACTTGCCATTTGTTTGAAGGCGTTATGCCATGTATTCACCATTCAATAACAGGTTATAGATATTGGATAGACCTATTCTCT
>NW_016959734.1:0-2228 GCF_001483705.2 Eufriesea mexicana
ATTAGAGCACATTGCATCGCTGGGCAGAGAACAGCGCAACAGTCTAAGCAGCCTATACGAACCAAGCCAAACGTAACATATCCAACCGTAGCATAACACAATCTAATATGACCAGACCAATATTGCTGGCCTCTAGGGGGTCCAGCAGAAAGCAATATAGTACAGTAGCGCGCAGAAATTCATCCCGTTGCAGTGAATGGCAAAAAAGCCGAAAATATCCTACCCTAATCTTACCTAACAAAACCTAACCTAACCAAACGTGGCATCGCTCACCATAACATGGCGTGACCACTGCTGCTGGCCTCCCCAGAACCAAACAGAATGTAGTGGAGCACAGTATATCACAGAAATCCACCGAATAACAGTGTATTGCGCGAAAGTCAAAGCTATCCTAACCAAACGTAACTTAATTCAACCTGACGTGCAACGACCACAATCGCTCGCCACACCAGAGTCGAGCAGAGTATAGTAGAGCAATGTAGCCTGCAGTAATCCACCGAACAGCAGTGTATGGGACAAAGGTCAAAGAAATACTTCGCGAATCTTCCTAACCTAACCAAGCGAAACGTACTGTAACTCGACCTGACGTACCGAGACCACTATTGCTGCACTTCCCAGAACCAAGCAGCGTATACTAGAGGACAGCCGAACGTAGGAATCCACCGTACTGTATTGTACAGCACAAAAGTCAGACGTATCGTGACATAACCTGACCATAAGTAACCTATCGGAACGAAGAGTAACTCAACGTAACGTGACGGGACCAATATTGATGGCCTCCCCGGAGCCAAGCGGAACATATGAGGGGAGAGCATATCGCAGATATCCATAAAATCGCAGTGTATAGCAGAAAAGCCATACCTACCTTTTTCTAGCATAACCAAACACAACGTCGCCAGGCGTTACCTATCGCAACATGACGTACCGAGACCACTTTTGCTGCTGTCCCCAGATTTAAGTAGAACATGTCAGAGGAGAGGAGAGAGCAGAAATCCATAGAATCGCAATGCATAGAATGGCAATGCATAGAACGAAAGTCGAAGGTATCTTATCCTTACATAATCAAACGTATTATAACCAAACACAGCCTAATACATACTCTCTTGCCGAAACCGCAGTTGCTGGCCACCCCAGAGCATAGCAGAGGATATTATACAGCAATATAGAGCAAAAACCAACCAAATAGCACTGTATAGCACAGGAGTCAAAGATACCATAACCAAACGTGGCCCAACCTTTCCTAACCGAACGCAGTCTAACAGAACATAACGTGCCGTGACTACAATTGCTCGCTTCTCCAGAGCCAAGTATAGCACATTAGAGCACGGTAGAGCGCACGAATCCGCCGAATAGCTGTGTATAGCGCAAACGGAAAAACTAACCCATCCTAACCTAGTCTTGCGTAGCATAACAAAACGTAAGCTAACAATACCTAACGTGCCGAGACCGCTATTTCTGGCGTCCCCAGTGTCGAGAAGGGTATAGCAGAGCAGTGTGGAGCGCAGAAATACACCGAGCAGCAGTGCATAGCCCAAGAGTCGAAGGTATCCTAACCGTACCTGACCGAACCTAACCTAATCGAGCTCAGCTTAACTCAATATAACGTGCCGCGACCACTGCTGCTGGCCACCGAGGGCGATGCAGAAGGTAGTAGAGCACAGTAGATCACAGAAGTACACAGAATAACGGTATATATCACGACAGTCTATGCTACACTAACCAAACTTAACCTAACCGGACCTAACTAAACGGAACCTAACTCAAGCTAACGTCCCACGACCATTACTGCTGGGCTCCGCAGAGCAGAGTAGAGTATAGTAGGGCTACGCTGAGCACAGAAAACGACCGAATAGCAATGTGTGGCGCAAAATTCAACGAAACCCTAGCAAAACCGGCCGAACATATCCTAACCAAACGTAAACTAACTAAATCCAGAGTGCCGAGGACACTATTGCTGACATCCCCAGAGCCATGCAGAATATACTAGATCTAGATAACAGCAGAGCCCAGAAGTCCACCGCATAGTAGTGTTGAGAACAAAAGTCCAAGCTATATTATCCTAACATAACCTAACTTTGCACAGCCAGACGCAGCTTAACTCAACCTAACGTGCGGAGACCTCTGTTACTCTACTCTCCAGAGCCAAGCAGAATGTACTAGATCATAGTAGAGCGCAGAAATCCACCGCATTGCAGTGTATATCGCGATGGTCAAAGATATCCAAACCT
>NW_016959735.1:0-288 GCF_001483705.2 Eufriesea mexicana
TTATGCAACAAAATCAGCTCACAACGATATTAGTCGAAAATATCAATGAAATTGAATTTTCCAGACAGATTCTATAGCATTGTAATGGCTATAGCATGCCAACAGAATCTTTCCCCCTTAATTATGCAACAAAATTAGCTCACCACGATATTAGTCGAAAATGTTAATAAAATTGAATTTTCAAGTCAGATTCTATAGCATTACAATAGCTATGGCATGCTAATAAAACCTTTCCTCCTTATTTATGCAAGAAAATTACCTCTCCACGATATTAGTCGAAAATGTCAA
>NW_016959735.1:351-1358 GCF_001483705.2 Eufriesea mexicana
AGAATCTTCCCTCGTTATTTATGCATCAAAACTAGCTCACCGCGATATTAGTCGATAATGTCAATAAAATTGAATTTACCAGTCAGATTCAATAGTATTGCATTGGCTATAGCATGCCAACAGAATCTTTCCTCCTTATTTATGCATCAAAACTAGCTCACCGCGACATTAGTCGAAAATGGCAATGAAATTGAATTTTGCTGTCATATTCGATATCATTGCAATGGCTACAGCATGCCAATAGAATCTTTCCTCGCTATTTATGCAACAAAATTAGCTCTCCACGATATTAGTCGATAATGTAAATAAAATTGAACTTTCCAGCCGAATTCTTTACCTTTGCAATGGCTATAGCGTTCCAAAGGAATCTTTCCTCCTTATTTATGCATCAAAACAAGCTCACCACGACATTGGTCGAAAATGACAATGAAATTGAATTTTGCTGTCATATTCTATGTCAATGCAATGGCTATAGCACGCCAATAGAATCCTTCCTCCATATTTATGCAACAAAATTATCTCACCACGATATTAGTCGAAAATGTCCATAAAATTGAATTTTCCAGTCAGACTCCATAGCATTGCAATGGCTATAGCATGCCCATAGATTCCTTCCTCCTTATATATGCAACAAAATTAGCTCACCACGATATTAGTCGAAAATGTCCATTAAATTGAATTTTCCAGTCAGTTTCTATAGCACCGAAATGGCTATAGCATGCCAATGGAATCTTTCCTCGTCGTTTATGCATCAAAACTAGCTCACCACTATATTAGTCGATAATGTCAATAAAATTGGATTTTTTGAACAGATTCTATAGCATTGCAATGCCTATAGCATGCCAATAGAATCTTTCCACCTTATCTATGCAACAAAATTAGCGCACGACGATATTTGTCGAATATGTCCACAAAATTGAATTTTCCAGTCAGATTCTACAGCGTTGCAATGGCTATAGCATGCCCATAGGATCTTTCCTCCTTATTTATGCAACAAAATTTGCTCA
>NW_016959736.1:0-544 GCF_001483705.2 Eufriesea mexicana
CATCCATACATCAATCAATCCATACATCCATACATATATACATCCATCCATTCATACATCCATGCATTCATACATCCATACATACATTCATTCATAGAACCATACATTCGTGCATTCATACACCTGTCCATCAATACATCCATTCATCCACATACCCTGCCTTCCACACATACATCCATCCATACATCCATCCATCCATACATCCATAAATCCGTCCACCCATGCACTCATCCATCCATACGTACATCCATACATCCATGCCTCCGTACATCCATATATTCTTACATCCATACATCCATGCATACATACATCCGTACATCCATAACGCAAATACGGCCATACATTCATACATCCATACATACAAACGTCCATACTTTAATACATCCATCCATCCATACAAACACATCCATCCATCCATTCATCAATACATACACACACTCATACATCCACAAATCCATCCATCCATGCACTCATCCATCCTTACGTACATCCATACATACGTCCATACATACATCCAAACATCCATGCATACACCCATACACTC
>NW_016959737.1:0-2292 GCF_001483705.2 Eufriesea mexicana
GCTCTCTAGTCTACTCTAAAATATTCTGCTTGGCCACGGGAGGCCAACTATAGTGATCGCGTTTGGTTAGGCTCAGTTAGGCTACATTTGGTAGCGTTCCGATTGATTATGTTAGGAGATGCTAGCTCCGACTTTTGCGCTGTACATTGCCTTTCGGCGGATTTCTGCACTCTACTATGCCCTAATATGTTCAGCTCGGCCCTGGAAGAGCCAGGAATGGTGGTATCGGCACGTTAGTTTGTGTTATGCTACGCTTGTTATGCTTAGGTTAGTTTGGGTCAGGCTAGGGTGTCTTTGACTTTTCTACTATACACCACCATTCTATGGACTTCTGCGCCCTACTCTCCTCTGGTATATTATGCTTGGCTCTGGGGATTCCACCAATAGTGGTCTCGGCGCGTTCGGTTGTGTTATGGCACGTGTGACTATATTGTGTTTGGATATGTTAGGAGAGGAGAGATTTGACTTTTGAGCTATGCACTGCCATTCGGTGTACTTCTGCGCTCTGCTGCGCTCTTATACGCTCTGATTGGCTCCGGGGAGGCCAGCAATACTGGTCTCGGCACGTTAGCCTAAGTCAGGTTACGTTTGGTTAGTATATGTTAGCATTGTTAAGGTTTGGATAGCTTTGCTTTTTCTGCTATACGCTGCTATTCGGTGGATTCCTGCGCACTACTGTAATCCAATATGCTCTGCTCTGCTCTGCTCTGGGGTGGCCAGAAGCATTGGCAGCAGCGCTTTAGGTAGAGTTATGTTACGTTCGGTTAGGTTAGACTTGTTTGAGTTAGGATACGATATCTTTGACTTTTGTCCTCTACAATGAGTTGCGGTCGATTTCTGCTGGTCTCTAGTATGCTCTGCTTGGCTCCGGGGAGGCCATTAATAGTGGTCTCGCAATGCTGGGTTGAGATACGCTACGATTGTGTAGGTTACGTTACCTAGGGTTAGGTATGGATTGCTTCGAATTTTCTGCAATAGACTGCGATTCTAATGATTTCTGCCCACCACTCACCTCTATTATTCTCTGCTTAGCTCCTTGGAGGCCAGCAATACTAGTCACGGCACGTCAGGCTGGGTTAGATTACGTTTGGCCGGGAACGTTTGGAAGGGTTACGTTAGGATAGGTTTGTGCAGGTTATCCTGCATTTTTATGCTACACACTGCACTTGGGTGGATTTCAACGATCCACATTGCTCTACCCTAATCCGATCGACTCGGGGTGCCCAGAAATCGTGACCTCGTGACGTTAGGTTGAGTTATTCTACGTTTGGTTATGTTATGTTTGCTTGCGTTAGGTAAGGGTAGCTTTGACTTTCGTGGTATACGCTGTTAGTCTAGGCACTTGTGCGCTCTTCTGTGCTCTACTGTATTCTGCTTTGCCCTGGAGCATTAAGAAATTGTAGTCGCGGTTCGTTATGTTGAGTTAGGCTACGTTTGCTTAGGTTATGTTGGTTACGGTTAGGTTTGGATTCCATTGACTTTTGTGGTAAAGGCTGTTGTTGGCTGATTTCTGCGCTCTACTGTGCTCCAGTATGTTTGGCTTGGATGTGGTGTTTCCAGCAATGGAGGTCTCCGCTCGTTAGGTTTAGTTATTCTACGTTTGGATAGGTTAGGTTAGGTTTGGTTAGGTTTGGTTAGGTTGGTTATCTTGGACCTTTTTTGCTATACATTTCCATCTGGTGACATGTGGCGCTCTACTTGCCTCTAGTGTACTCTGTTCGACACTCGGGAACCGAGCAATAGTGGACTCGGCACGTCAGGTTTATTTAGTATACGCTTGGTTAGGTTAGAGTAGGTCAGTCTGGGCTAGGATATCTCTGACTGCTGATTTGTACAGGGTTATTTGCATGCCTTCTGAGCTATACCGTGCTCTATTGCTTTCTGTTTGCCTTTGGGGAGGCCAGCGTTGTTGGTCTTGGCACGTCGGGTTATGTTGGGCTTCGTTCGCTTGTATTGCGTTTGAATATGTTAGGACAGGTTATAGATGACTTGTATGCTGTACACTGCTGCTCGTTGGATTTCTAGGCTCTACATAGCTTTTCTGTACCCTGCTCTACTCAGTGTAGGCCAGCAATGGTGGTCTCGGCACGTCAGGTTGAGTTAGACTACGTTCGGTTATGTTTGGTTAGGTTATGTTTGGTCAGGAGGTCTTTGCATTTTCTGATATAAACTGCAGTGAGGTAGATTCCTTCGCTCCACCGTGCTCTGCTATATTCCGCTTTGCTCCGCGGAGGCCAGCAATATTGTTCTCGGCGGGCTAGGTAGACTTATGTTGCGTTCGGTTATGTTAGG
>NW_016959738.1:0-883 GCF_001483705.2 Eufriesea mexicana
GTCTCTGTGGAGGGCAGCAATGGTGGTGTCGTCGTGTTTCGTTTATTTCGGCTACGTTTGGTTGTGCCACGTTTGACTAAGCTTGGATAGGCATCTCGACTTTTCTGCCTTTCACTGCTCTTCGGTGAATTTATGCGCACTATTTCGCTCTCATTTGCTCTGCCTGGCTCTGGAAGGTCAGAAATATTGTTCTCGTCACGTTATGTTGGGTTACACTACCTTTGGATAGGCTAGGTTCTGACAAGTTAGGCCAGGATGTGTTAGACTTTTGTGGTATACACTGCAATGCGGAGGACTTCTGCGCTCTGCTGTGCTTCAGTGTTTCCTGTTTGGCTCCGGAGGGAAGCAAGACTAGCATTGGCACGTTAAGCTGAGCTGCGCTGCGTTCGGTTTTGTTTCGTTTGGGAGGTTAGGACAGGGTGGTCTATACTTTTGTGCACGCTACACACAGCTATCCGCGGATTTCTGCGCACTGCTATGTTCTGATACTTTCTACTAGGGTCTGTGGAGGCCAGCAATATTAGTCTCGACACGTTAGGTTGTGTTAGGTTACGTTTGGTTGGTTCGGGTTGGTTTACTTTCGGTATGGGTAGCTATGACTTTCGCCTTATACACTGTTGTTCGGTGGTCTACTGCGCTCGGCTGTGCTCTGCTACTTTCTGCTTGTCCCTAGGGAGGCCACAAGCAGTGGCCTCGGCACGGATCGTTGTCGTGGGCCACGTTTGGTTACGTTATGTTAGCATGGGGTTGGTCTGGGCAGATATTACTTTTGTGCTATACATTGCTTTTCTGTGGACCTCTGCACCCTTCTGTCCTCTAGTAAGATCTGCCCGACCCTGTGGCGGCCGCAACTGTGCTCGGGGTACGTTAGGTTGAGCTATGT
>NW_016959739.1:0-1449 GCF_001483705.2 Eufriesea mexicana
CTATAGCATTACAATGGCTATAGCACGTCAATAGAATCTTTCCTACTTATTTATGCAAGAAAGATAGCTCACCACGATGATATTCGGAAATGTCAATAAAATTGCGCTTTCCAGCCAGATTCCATTGCATTGCAATGGCTGTAGCACGCCAATGGAATTTTTCCTCCTTATTTACGCAAGAAAGTTAGCACACCACGACAATATTCGTATATGTGAATAAAATTGAAATTTCCAGACAGATTCTATAGCATTGCAAGGGCTATAGCACGCGAATAGGATCTTTCCTCTTTATTTATGCGAGAAAGCAAGGTCACCACGATATTATCCGAAAATGTCAATAGAACTGTCTATGTAAAAATGTTTTGCAGCCAGATACTATAGCATGCCAACGGAGTTATTCCTCCTTATTTGTGCTAGAAAGTTAGCTCGCCACGGTATTATCCGTGAATGTCAATAAAATTGATTGTTCCAGACAAGTTCTATAGCATTACAAACGCTATAGCACGTCAATAGTATCCTTCTACCATATTTATTTAAGATAGATAGCTCACCACAATATCAGTCGAAAATGTTAATAAAATTGAATTTTCAAGCCAGATTCTATAGCACTGCAACTGGTATTGCGCCAAGATAGAATATTTCCTCCTTATTTATGCAAGGAGCATAGCTCACGACAATATTATCTGAAAATGTCAATAAAAATGAATGTTCCAGACATGTTCTATAGCATTACAATGGCTATAGCACGTGAATAGAATCTTTCCTCCTTATTTATGCATGAAAGTTAGCTCACCAAGATATTATTCCAGAATGTCAATAAAATGGAGTTCTCCAGCCAGATTCTATCGCACTGCCATGGCCATAGAACGCCAATAGAATATTTCCTCCTTATTTATACGAGGAGCATAGCTCACCACAATATTATCCGAGAATGTCAATAAAATTGAATGCTCCAGACAGGTTCTATAACATTACAACGTCTATAGCACGTCAATAGAATCTTTATTCCTTGTTTATGCAAGATAGTTAGCTCAACACGATATTAGTCGAAAATGTCAATAAAATTTAATTTTCCAGCATGATTCTACAGCATTGCAATGGCTATAGCACGCCAATAGAATCTTTCCTCCTTATATATGCAAGGAAGTCACCTCTCCACTATATTGTCCGATAATGTCAGTAAAATTGAAGTTTCCAGCCACATTATATAGCATTCCAATTGCAATAGCAAGCCAATAGTATTCTTCCTCCTTATTAATGCAAGAAAGCTCACCACAATATTAGTCGTAAATGTCAATAAAATTGATTGTTCCAGACAGGTTCTATAGCATTACAATGGCTATAGCAGGTCAATAGAGTCTTTCTACCTTATTTTAGGAAGATAGATAGCTCACCACAATATTAGTCGAAAATGTCCATAAAATTGATTTTTCCATCCAGATTCTATAG
>NW_016959740.1:0-580 GCF_001483705.2 Eufriesea mexicana
TGGCCAGTACTGCTGGACTCCTCAGTGCCAAGCAGAGCATAATAGAGGAGAGTAGAGAGCAGAAATCCATCGTATCGCATGGAATAAGAGAAGAGTTGAAATTATCCAAACCTAACGAAAGACCACCATTTCTGGCCACCCTGCTGCCAAGTATGGCATATTAGAGGAGCATTGAGCGCAGAGTTTCATAGAATGGCAAATCATAGCAATAACAGTGTACAGCACAGGATTCAAAGCTACCCTAGAATAACCTAACGAAACATAACACAACCAAACGTAACATAACTCAACCCACCATGCCTAGAACACTATTACTGAATGCGCAGCAAAAAAAAAGGACGATGCTATACTCCTTCCACACGTGGTGGACATTTTCCGAATGTCGCTGGACACGTGGGGGAGGGGGCGGTGTTGTGTGGGACCTTTAACCACTAAAACCCCAACGACGGCCAGGACTTCACATTTCGGAGCTCCCTGGAAATCGCGGCAACATGATTGTCAGGGTGCTCCCACGACACAGCCGCAGTTCCCTCTCGGCGCGACGGGAAATCGCACCCGAAAGGATCATGTCCATGTGCGC
>NW_016959741.1:0-273 GCF_001483705.2 Eufriesea mexicana
TGTTAGTATCTCTGGCAATAATTGATGTATCCATTGATCAATACTGAATTGCTACAGAATACTTGTGGTCCGTCTACATTACATTACATTATAGTTAGCTCCTAATATCTCTTGCAATAACTTACCCATCCATTGCTCATTTTGGAATCGCTATAGAAATTACATGATCAGTGATTAGTTTAACGCAGAGGACGTTTCGCTGCGCAGATATACATGTGGCTCTGTAGATGGCTATACTGGTTACTGTATTGTCATCCCTTAAAACCTGTGGCG
>NW_016959742.1:0-219 GCF_001483705.2 Eufriesea mexicana
GATACCAGATTATAGATTTTGAACAGACCTATCCTCTGCCAAGTAGATGGCTGTACTTGCCATTGGATTGATGTCGTTATGCGATCTAATCACCAAGCTATGACATAATAGACATATTCTCTGGCAAGTAGATGGCTCTACTTGCCATTGGATTGGAGTCGTTATGCGATCTAATCACCAAGCTATGACAGCTTATAGACTTTGAATAGACTTATTCTC
>NW_016959743.1:0-563 GCF_001483705.2 Eufriesea mexicana
GTCGAGGACGGCAAAAGTGTTCTCGGCACGTTAGTTCGACATATATAATGTTCGGTTATGTTGTGTTTGGTAAGGTTAGCATAAGACAGCTTTGACTTTTGTGCCACACCGCTTTTCGGTGGATTCCTGCGCTTTCCTGCGCTCTAGCGTACTCTGCTTGGCATTGGAGAGGCCAGCAATAGTTGCCGCGGCGCGTTAGGTTGCGGTAGGTTACGTTTTGTTAGGTTAGGATATACTTTCGTGCTATACACTGCCGTTCTATGCACCTCAGCCCTCTACTCACCTGTATTATGCCCTGCTTGTCACCGGGGAGGCCAGCAATCGCTGTCTCGGCACGTTTGGTTGAGATAGGATGCGTTTGGCTAGGTTACGTTAGCTTTGGTTAGATTTGGATGGCTTCGACTTTTCTGCTATACCCTGCGATTCTATGGATTGCTGCGCTCTACTCTCCTTTATTATGCTCTGCTTGGCCCTGTGGATGGCTGCAATACTGGTCGCAGCATATTAGGTTGAGCTAGATTCCGTTTTGCTCGGTTTTGCTACGCTGGGTCAGGTAAGTATAG
>NW_016959744.1:0-236 GCF_001483705.2 Eufriesea mexicana
CCTGAATGACCTAACCTGACCTGACTGACCTGACCAGACCAGGCCTGACCTGACCTTACCTTACCTTATCTGACCTGACCTGACCTGACTTGACCTGATCTAACTTGACCTGACCTTGCCGGACCTTGCCTGACCTGGCCTGACATGAACTGACTTGAACTGACATCATCTGTCCTGACCATACCTGACATGACCTGGGCTGAACTGACCTGACCTGACCTGACTTGACCTGACCT
>NW_016959745.1:0-395 GCF_001483705.2 Eufriesea mexicana
ACGTAATCTAGGCAAACGTAGCCTAACTGAACATAACGTGCCACCACCACACAATGCAGCCCTCCACAGAGACAAGCAGAACATATTAGATTAGAGTAGAGCTCAGAAATCCATAGGATCGCAGTGTACGGTTGAAAAGTCAAAGATATCCCAACGTAACCCAAATAAACATAACATTACCAACTGCAACGAATCTCAGCGTAACGAGCCGCGACCACTATTGCTGGCCTCCCAGGGACAAGCAGATTAGAGTAGAGCACAGTGGCTGGCAGGAATCCTCTGCATAACCGTGTATAGCACAAGAGTTTAAGCTACCCTGCCCTAACATATCCAAACGTAAAATAGCCGAACGTAGATTATCTCAGCCCAACGTGCCGAGACCACTGATGCTTGCC
>NW_016959746.1:0-572 GCF_001483705.2 Eufriesea mexicana
ATACAGTTGCTTTGACTTTTGTCCGATGCACTGCTGCTCGCTGGATTTCTGCGCCCCGCCTTGTTCTAATAAGTTCTGCTAGTCTCTGGGGAGGATAGCAATAGTGGTCTCGGGTCGTTAAGATGAGATATGAAACGTCTGGTTACGTCACGTTTGGATTCGGTTAGGATAGGATGGCTTTGACGTTTGTGCTGTGCACTCCAACTCGGTGGATTTCTGTGATCTACTATGTTCTGATATCTTCTGGTTGTCTCTGGGGACGCCCGCAATAGAGGTCTCGGCACCCCCGAGGTCTGGCACGTTAGGTTGAGTTATGTCACATTCTGTTAGGCCAGGTTCTGATAGGTGCCGTTCGGATATCTTCGACTTTCGTATCCTGCACCGTTATTCGGTGGATTCCTGCGATCTACTGTGCCCTACTGTATTCTGCCTGATCATGGCTAGGCCAGGAGTAGCGTAAGCTGAGGATTCTACGTTTCACTTGGTTACATTGGTTTGGGCTTGGTTCATACAGCTTTGGTTTTTCCGCTATACCCTGGGATTATATGGATTTCTATGGTCTACTCTACACT
>NW_016959747.1:0-490 GCF_001483705.2 Eufriesea mexicana
TCAAAGTTATCGCATGTGAACCGAGCCAAACGTAACGTAAGCAGACGTAACGTAACCTAACCCGACGTGTAACGAAAGCTGTTGCTGGCCGCGCGAGAGCTACGCAGGGTGTAACACACAAATGTGGAACGCTGGATTCGCCCGAATAGTAGTGTATAGCAAATAGTAGGAGGTATCCTAGCCTAACCTGACCTAATCCAACATAGTCGAACGTAACCATGCCCAACCCAGCGTGCCTAGCACACAATTGCCTGCACCTCCACATCGCCAAGCAAGGCATACTAGAGGAGAGTAGAACGCAGTGGTCCACAGAGTGATAATGAATGGTACGGAACTCAAAGATATCCTAACGAAACCCAAACAAAACTATCCTAAACAAACGTAACATACCCAGACCCAACGCGCGGCGGCCAACATTTCAAGCATTCCCGGAACAAAGCAGGGAAAATTTGAACGCAGTAGAGAGTAGAAATTCCCCGAATAGCAGGGT
>NW_016959748.1:0-343 GCF_001483705.2 Eufriesea mexicana
TAATTAATAATTCTTCACTACCGGAGCCATTCTATCCTTTTCTATCCCCTCTCTGTCCTTGTCTACCACGTGACCATTACATTCGTCGACCTCCTTGCCTATTCTATATTCCTATCACTTTCTTGATTTTTGAGCCCAAATCATAGATGGCGCTGATCGCAGGCGGTAAAATTTGTATTTATTCGGCAGTAGAAAATTAAATTTCCAAGCTTCTGTTATTAATTCATGAACATTTATAGCTACATAGCAAAGTTGAAATTATAGGCAACATTCTTATACAATGTTTAATTTAATAATTAGTTACTAGTAAGTAAGATTGCTATAAAAAAGTGTTTTTCTTGCA
>NW_016959749.1:0-1067 GCF_001483705.2 Eufriesea mexicana
GAGACAAACAGAACATACTAGATCATAGCAGACCGCAGAAATCCACCGAATTGCAGTGCATAGTAGGAAAGGAAAAGTTATCCTATCCAAACTTATCCTAACCTAAACTAGCCAAACGCAACGTAACCTAATCTAACATGCCGCAGACTCTATTTCTGGCTCGCGGGAGAAAAGCAGAGTAGAGAAGAGCAATGCAGAGCTCATAAATCCACCGAATAGTAGTGTATATCGCAAGAGCCTATGTTACCCTATCGTAACCAAACCGAGCGCAAGATAACTCAGACGAACGTGCCGATAACAATACAGCTGGCCTCCCACTGGTAAAGCAGAATATACTAGAACGTAGAGCGCAGATATTCACAGAAGAGCAGTGTAGAGCGCAAAAGTCTAAGCAACCATGTCCTAGCCTAACCTAACCTAGACTAGCCGCACGTAATATAACCAAACTGAACGTGCCATGGCCGCCATTGCCGGCATCGCCAGAGCAAATCATAGCATATTAGGGCACAGTAGAGCGCAGAAATTATCAGAACAGCAGAGTACTGCACAATAGCCAAAGCTATCCTCTCCTAGCTTGACCAAACGTAACATAACCAAGGGTTATCTACCTAAAGCTAACGCGCGGAGACCACTATTGCTGGCCTCCCCAGAGCGATGTGTAGTATATTATAGCACCCTAGAGTGCAGAAATCCACCGGATGGCAGTTTATAGCGCAAAAGTCATAGGTAACATATCGTAACCTAGCCAATCGTGCAATACCAAGCGTAATCAAACTCAACCTATCTTGTCGCCGCCAATATTGCTGACCACCCCAGAGCCATGCAGACCATATTAGAATGGAGTACGGTGCAGATGCCTATAGAATCGCAGTGTACAGCAGAAAAGCCAAAGGTATCCAAATCTAACCCAACTAACATAACGTGGCCAGACGAAATCTCAACACAACGAGCCACGACCAATATTGCTGGCCCCCAAGGGCCGAACAGATTAGAGCAGAGCACAGTGAAGCGGAGGAATCCTCCAAAAAACTGTGTACAGCACGAACGTCAAAGCTACCCTATCCTAA
>NW_016959750.1:0-630 GCF_001483705.2 Eufriesea mexicana
GAAGGCCAGTACGTGTGTTCACGGCCTCATGGTATAAGCCAGGATACGTTTGGTTATGTTACGTTTCTTCAGGTTTGCACGGGACAGTTTGGACTTTATTCCTATAGACTGCTATTAGGTGGATTTCTACGCCCTACAGTGCTCTAATATTCTCAGCCTGGCTCCGTCAATGCCGGGAATAGTGGTCTCGGTACGTTGCGATGGGTCAGGCTACGTTCGGTTAGGATAGGTCTAGCTAAGTTTGGTTACGATAGCTTAATCTTCTGTGCTGTACACTGATATTCAGTGGTTACCTCCGCTCTACTGTGCATTGGTATGGCCAGCTTGTCTCTGGCGAGAGCAACAATAACGGTCTCGGCACGTTGTGTTGAGATATTACACGTTTGGTTATGTTACGGTTGGTTAGGCTAGGAGAGGACAGATTTGACTTTATTAATATGGTGTGCTATTAGGAGAACGGCTGTCCCTGACAGCGTTTTAATATTATCAGCTTGACCTTGGGAAGGCCATTAACAGTGGCCTCAGCATGTTATGTTAGGTCAGGTTACGGTCGGATAGCTTAGCCTTGGCAATATTCGGTCAGGATAGCTTCAACCTTTCGGCTGTTCGCTGCTATTCGGTGGATTTCTG
>NW_016959751.1:0-535 GCF_001483705.2 Eufriesea mexicana
GGTTATGTTATGTTAGATTGGATTAGGTCTGCATATCTTCGACTTTCGTGGTACACACCGCTACACGGTGGTTTCCTGCGATTTACTGTGCTCTGGTATTTTCTGCTTGGCGCTGTGGAATCCAGGAGAAATGGTCTCTGCACGTTCGTTTAAGTTAGGTTACGTTTGGTTATATCACGATTGGATGGGTTAAGAGTGGGAAACCTGGACTTTTGTGCTACACACTGCTATTCTGCTGTTTTCTACTCTGCACATTCCTCTACTGTACACTGCTCGACTCTCGGAATGCCAGTAATAGTGGTCCCGGCACGTTAGTTTATTTAGGCTACGATTGGTTATGTTACGTTTGGTCACTGTAGGAGAGGGTAGCTTTGACTTTAGGACTGTAAACTGCTATTCGGTGGACTACTGCACTATAATGTGCTCTAATGCTCTGCCTGACATTGGAGAGGCCTTCAGTAGTGATATCGGCGCGTTCGGTTGAGCTATGCTACGTTTGGTTCGTTTACGTTGGTCTGGGTTAGGTTTGGACGGC
>NW_016959752.1:0-535 GCF_001483705.2 Eufriesea mexicana
TTAGGTTAGGCTAGGCTAGGTTATGTTAGGTTGGGTTACGTTAATTTATGTTTGGTTAGGTTTTGTTAGGTTACGTTTCGTTATGTTATGCTCGTATAGGTAAAGTTTGGTAAGGTAGGCTGCGTTATGTTTTGTGAGGTTAAGTTAGGATAGGTTACGTTGGGTTACGTTAGGCTAGGTTAATAGAGGTCATGTTACGTCGGTTAGGCCAGTTCAAGTGTGGTTAGGTTAGGTTAGATCAGGTTAGGTTAGGTTAGGTTCGGTCCGGTCAGGTCACATCAGCGTGTGTTAGGTTATTTTAGGTTTGGTTACGTTAGGTTAGGTTCGGATAGTTGAAGTTTGAGGTTTGGTTCGGTAGGATACGTTAGGTTTTGTGAAATTAGGTTAGGTTAGGTTTGGTATGGTTTGGTTAGGTTAGGTTAGGTTAGGCTAGGGTAGGCTATGTTAGGTTTGGCTAGGCTAGGTTAGGTTACGTTAGGCTAGGCTTGGTTAGGTTAGGTTAGGTTAGGTTAGGCTATGTTAGGTTAGGTTAGGT
>NW_016959753.1:0-573 GCF_001483705.2 Eufriesea mexicana
CAATGCTATAGAATCTTGCTGGCAAATTCAATTTTATTGACATTTTCGACTATTATCGTGGTGAGCCAGCATCCTTGCAATAAGTATGCAGGAAAGAACCTATTGGCGTGCTGTAGCCATTGCAATGCTGTAGAATGTGGCCGGAAATTTCAATTTTATTGACATTTTCGACTTATATCGTGGTGAGATGACTTTCTTGCATAAATAAGGAGGAAAGATACTATTGGCGTGCTATAGGTACTGCAATGCTACAGAATCTGGGTGGAAAATTCAATTTTATTGACATTTTCGACTAATACCGCGGTGAGCTATCTTCCTTGCATACGTAAGAAGGAAAAATCCTATTGGAGTGCTATAGCCACCGCAATGCAGAAGTATCTTTCTGGAAAATTCAAGGAAAATTCGGTTTTATTGACATTTTCGACTAATATCGTGGTGAGCTAAATTCCTTGCATAAACAAGGAGGAAAGATTATATTGGCGTGCTATAGGCATTGGAATGCTATAGAAGCTGGATGGAAAATTAAATTTTATTGACATTTTCGACTAATACCGTGGTGAGCTATATTCCTTG
>NW_016959754.1:0-1011 GCF_001483705.2 Eufriesea mexicana
AACCAACAGAACAAAAGCAAACGTGGCCTAACTCAACCTAACGTGCCGAGACCGATATCACTGGCCACACCAGTGTCAATGACGACATGCTAGAGCTGTAGGGTACAGAGTTCCGCCGAATAGCAGTGTACGGCACAAAAGTTAAATAATCCTAACCAAACGTAGCCTAACCCAACCAGATCGAACGTATCGTGACTCAACGTGACGTGCAGAGACCACTGTTTGTGTCCATCCCAGAGGCAAGCTGAAAATAATAGGGCACTGCAGTGCGCAGGAATCCACATAATAGCAGACTATAGAACAAAAGCCATAGCTATCCTGTCCAAACCTAACCGAACGTAACTTAGCAAAGCGCAACCTAACACTACCTAACGTGCTGAGACCACAATTGTCGGCCTCTCCATAGCCAAGCAGAATACACTAGCGGGGAGCAGATTGCAGAAATCCGTAGAATCGCAGTGTATATCAGAAAAGTCAATGCAACCCAAACCTAAACAAAACCAACAGGGCATAACCAAACATAGCCTAACTCAGCCTTGGGTGCCGCTATCACAAGCTCTGGACTCCCTAGAGCCAAGCAGAACACACTAGTGGAGAGTAGAACGAGAAATCCATATAACCGCAGTGTATATCAGGAAGGTCAAAGCTACACAAACATAACCCAAACAATCAGAACATAACCAAACATATTCTAACTCAACCAATCGTGCCGAGAACGCTATTACTGCCCTCTCCATAGTCAAGCTGCGCTTACCAGAGCACAGTAGAGAGCAGAAGTCCAACGAACAACAGTGCACAGCACAATAGTTAAAGCCATCCTAAGAAAACTTAGCCGAACCCAACTTAACAGGACGTAACATGACAAAACATAATGTGCCGATACCACTATTGCTGTACTTCCCAGAGCCAAGGTGAAAATATTAGAGCAGGAAATCCCCAAGTACCAGTCTATAGCACAAAAGTCAAACCTATCCTCTCCTAGCGTAGCAAATGGTAACATAACCAAACGTA
>NW_016959755.1:0-492 GCF_001483705.2 Eufriesea mexicana
GGTTTATGGATGAAAGGTCGTGTTGATGAATGGATGTATACATGGATGGGTGTATGAATGGGTAGATTTGTGGATCGGTGGATGTATGGATGGGTGGATCTATGGGTGGGCAGATGTAGGGATGGATGGATGTATGGAAGATTGAATGGTTGGATGGATGTGTGTATAGATGGATGTATGTATGGCTTTCTGGATGTATGGATGCATGGATGTATGGATGTGTGTATGGATGTATGGATGGATGGATGGATGGATTGTTGCATGGATGTATAGATGGATAGATGGATGGATTGGTGGATTGATGTATGGATGGATGTACCTATGGATCGGTGGATGTATGGATGGGTGGACGTATGGATGGATGGCTGTATGGATGAATGTATATATGGTTATTGGATTGAGATATGGATGGACGGTTGTACGGATGTGTGGATGTATATAAGTGTGTATGTATGGATGTATGGATGTATATATGTGTGTATGTATGGATGT
>NW_016959756.1:0-548 GCF_001483705.2 Eufriesea mexicana
AACGCAAACTAAACGAACGTAACGTGCCCCAACCTAACGTGCAGAGACCACTATTACTGTCCTCCCCAGAGCGAAGCTGAAAATATTAGTGCTCTTTAGGGCGCAGAATTCCATCTAATATCAGACCATAGCGCTAAAGTCAAAGCTACCTACTCCTAATCTAACCAATATTAACGCTTCCCAACGTAACCTATCTCAAGCTAACGTGCCGCGACCTCTATAGCTGTACTGCCCAGAGCTTTGCAGAGCACGTTAGTGGAGAGAAGGGCGAAGAATTCCATAGAATCGCAGTGTACATCAGAAAAGTCGGAGCTACGTATGACCAAACAAACAGAAAATAGCCAGACATGGCCTAACGGAACCTAATGTGCGGAGATCGCTATTTCTGCCATCCCCAGTACCAGGCAGGGCATACTAGTGCACAGCAGAGCGCAGAAGTCCCCCGAAAATCAGTGCACAGCGCAAAACATTAAGATATCTTAACGAACCTTAGCTCAACACTACCTACCCGAACGTAACATGACCCAACATAACGCGCCGAGAACACT
>NW_016959757.1:0-1210 GCF_001483705.2 Eufriesea mexicana
TAACCTAACCAATCGTACCATAAAAGAACGTACCCTAACTCAACTTAACTTGCAGCGACCACTATTGCTGGCCCGCCACAGTCGTGCAGAGCATCGTAGGCTGCAGTAGAGCGCAGAAATCCACCTTTTAACAGTATACGCCAAGAAAGTCAAAGGTATCCGAAACTAAGAGAAACGAACATAACTTAACCTAACGTAACCTAACTCACCCGACCGTGCAAAGACCGCTATTGCTGGCTTCCCTAGAGCCAGGCAGAGCATACTAGAGGACATTATAGCGCAGTAGCCACCGAATAGCAGTATATAGCACAAAAGTCAATGTTATCCTCTCGAACCTAACAAAGCACAGAATACCCAAGCGAAACCTAGCAAAACCTAACGTGCCTAGACCAATATTGCTCGACTCTACATCGCCAAGAGGAACATATTGGAGGAGAATCGAGCGTAGAAGTCAATAGAATGGCAGTGTATAGTATAAAGTTCAAAGCTCTCAAAACGTAACCCATGCTAACATAACCCAGCAGAACGTAACCTTACAAAACCTAACGTGCCGCAGCCACTATTTCTGACCACCCCAGAGCAACGCAGGGTATATTAGAGCACAGTAGAATGGAGAAATCATTCGAATATCAGTGAACAGCACAAATGTCATAGCTATCCCATCTTAACCTGACAAATCGTAGCATTACGAGCGCAACCAAACGTAACCTAACTCAACCTAACGTGCCTAGACCAGTACTGCTGGACTCCCCATCGCCAAGCAGTACATATATGAGCAGAATAGGGCGCAGATGTCAATAGGATGGCATTGTGTAGCAGAAAGTTCGAAGCTATCCAAACGTAACCTGTGCTTACATAACTTAACCAAACGTAACCTAACAGAACCTAACGTGCCGCGGCCACTATTGCTGGCCTCCCCAGGTCCAAGCAGAGGACAAGCACGATATAGCGCAGCAGTGCACCGAACATCAGTATATAGGACAAACGTCGAAGCTATCCACTCCTGGCCTAACCCAACGTAACCCAACCGAACGTTGCCTAACACAAATTGAAGTGCCGAGACCACTATTGCAGGCCTCCCCAGATCCAAGCACATCATATTAGAGCACAGTATATCGCTGAAGTCCACCGAAAATCTGTATATCGCCCAAAAGCCAATGGTACCAACTCCTGCCCTGACCAAACGTGACATAGCCAGACGTAGCCAAAA
>NW_016959758.1:0-998 GCF_001483705.2 Eufriesea mexicana
GAACTACCTTAGTCAAACATAACCTAACCTCACAGTACCAAATGTAAGCCAACTCAAACTAACTTGCCACAACCGCGAATTCTCACCTCCCCATGGACAAGCAGAGTATAGTAGGGCAATGCTGAGCGCAGGAATTAATCGTGTAGCAAAAAGTCGAAGTAATCCTGACCAAACCTTGCATATATTTCCCAGCGATACGAAACTTAACAAAGCTAACGTGCCGAGGCCACCATCACTGGCCTCCCAAGAGTCCGCCAGGATATAGTTAAGCTACGGAGAGCGCAGAAATCCACCGCATAGCAGTGTATAGCACAAAAGTTTGGGACATGGTACCCTAGCCTGGCAAAACCTAAACTAACCAAACGTAGCATATCACAGCGTAACGAGCCACGAACACTACTGTTGGCAACCGCAGAGCCAATCAAAATCTAGTAGATCATAGTTGATTGCAGAAGTCCACGGAATAACAGTATATAGCACGAAAGTCGAAGCTATCCTAACCAAACTTATCCGATCGTAACATATCAAAACATAACACAATTGAGGGTAACGTGCCCCGACCACTATTGCTCGCCTACTCAGATTCGAGAAGAGTATAGTACAAAAATGCAGAGCGCTGTAATCCACCGAATTGCAGTGTAAAGCTAAATGTCAAAGAAACCCTAACCAAGCCTTACTAACCTACTTTAACGTAACGTAACCTAACACAACCAAAAGTGGCGGGACCACTAACACTGACCAACTCACAGCCAAGCAGAACATATTAGAGCGCAGTAGGGCGCAGAAATCCACCGAATAGCAATCAACGGCTCAAGAAACTAAGCTATCTCCTAACATATCCAAACTACTCACATGCAAGCGTAGCCCAACAACAAGTGATGCGCCCAGACCACTACTGCTGGCCCGCCCAGGGACAAGCAGAAGATGTTTGTGCGCAGCAGAGGGCAAATATCGGTGGATAGCAGTCTATTACGCAGTTGTCTAAACTACCATATCCT
>NW_016959759.1:0-244 GCF_001483705.2 Eufriesea mexicana
ATTCGGTGGATTTCTGCGCCCTACATTGCTCTACAACAACCTCCACGTCGGTGGGGTGGCCAGAAATTGCGGTCTCGGCGTGTTAGGCTGAGTTATGCGGCGTATGATTAGGCTAGGTTTGGCAAGGGTGGGATACGACAGCTGTCACATTCATGCTATACACTGCTATGCGGTTGATTCCTGCGCTCTACTGTACCCTAATATGTTCTTCTTGGATGAGATATGGCCAGAAGTAGTGGCGCGG
>NW_016959760.1:0-390 GCF_001483705.2 Eufriesea mexicana
TATGATCACCACGATATTAGTCGAAAATGTCAATAAAATGGAATTTTCCAACCAGATTCTATACCATTGTAATGGCCACAGGGCGCCAATGGAATATTTCATTCTTATTAATGCAATACAGTTATTTCACCGCGATATCAGTCGAATATGTCGCTAAAAATGTTTTTTTCCAGCAACATTCTACAGCATTGCAATGGCTATAGCACGCCAGTAGTATATTTCATGCTTATTTATGCAAGTGTGTCTTCTCACCAGCATATTAGTCGGAAATGTCAATGAAATCGAATTTTTCAGGCAAATTCCATGCAACTGCAATGGCTATAGCATGTCAATAGAATCTTTCCTCCTTATTTAGGCAAGTGGGTTTGCTCGACACGATATTGGTCGAAA
>NW_016959760.1:502-1235 GCF_001483705.2 Eufriesea mexicana
ATATTAGTCGAAAACGTCAATAATATTTTATTATCCAGCCAGATTCAATAGCATTTCAGTGGCTATACTACGCAAATATTATCTATCGTCCTTATTTATGCAAGAAAGTTAGGTCACCACGATATTTGTCGAAAACCTGAATGAAATTGAATTTTCCAGCCGGATTCTATCGCATTGCAATAGCTACAGCACGCCATATATCATGTCAATAGAATCTTTCCTCCTTATTTAGGCAAGTGGGTTTGCTCGACACGATATTAGTCGAAAATGTCAATAAAATTGAATTTTCCAGACAGATTCTATAGCATTGCAATGGCTATAGCCTGCCAATAGAGTCCTTCTTCATTACTTATGCATGAATGGTAGCTCACCCCGATATTATGGAAAATGTGAACAAAAATGTATTTTCCAGCCAGATTCTATTGCATTGCAATGGCTATAAAACGCCACTAGAATCTTTCCCCCTTATTTATGCACGAAAGTTAGCCCACGACGATGTTAGTCGAAAATGTCTATAATATTGAATTTTCCGGCAAGATTCTATAGCATTTCAATGTCTGTATCACGCCAAAAATATCTATTGTTCGTATTTATGCAAGAAAGTTGGGTCACCACGGTATTAGTCAGAAGCGTCAATAAAATTGAATTTTCCAGCCAGATTCTGCAGCATTGCAATAGCTACAGCACGCCAGTAGAATCTATCCTCCTTATATATCCAAAAAAGCTGGGTCAC
>NW_016959761.1:0-1644 GCF_001483705.2 Eufriesea mexicana
TTACGCAGAAATGTTTGCTCACCACAATAACGGACGCAAATGTCAATAAAATTGATCATTTCTTCCAGATTCTATTGCACAGCAATGGCTATAACAAACCAATAGTGTTTTTCCTCCATATTTATGCGGAAAATCTTGCTCACCGACCCATATTTATGCGGAAAATCTTGCTCACCGCAATATTAGGCGAAAATGTCGACAAAATTAAGCTTTTCAGTCTGATTCTATTGCAATGCTATGTATATAGCAAACCATCATAATCTTTCGTCCATATTAACGCAGAAAGGTTCGATCACCACAACCTTAGACGAAAATGTCAATAAAATTGAACTTTTCAGACAGGTTCTATTGCAATGCAATGGCTATAACAAACCAATAGTGTCTTTCCTGCTTATTAATACGGACAATCTTGCTCACCACGATATATGTCGAATATGTCAATAGAATTGAACTTTTCAGTCAGATTCCATTGCAATGCAATTGCTTTAGCAAACCATTGAATTCTTGCTCCTTATTTGCGCAGAAAGCTTGCTCAACATGATATTGGCCGGAAATGTCAATAGAATTGACCTTTCATTCAGATTCTATAGCAACGCAATGGCCACAGCGAACCAATAGTATCATTTTCCTTATTTATGCGGAAAAGCTTGCACACCGCGATGTTAGTCGAAAATGCCAATAGAATTGTACTTTTCAGTCAGATTCTATTGTAATGCATTGGCTGTCGCCAAGCAATAGAATCTTTGATCCTTATTTACGCAGAAATGTTTGCTCACCACAATAACGGACGCAAATGTCAATAAAATTGATCATTTCTGCCAGATTCTATTGCACTGCAATGGCTATAACAAACCAATAGGGTTTTTCCTCCATATTTATGCGGAAAATCTTGCTCACCGCAATATTAGGCGAAAATGTCGATAAAATTAAGCTTTTCAGTCTGATTCTATTGCAATGCTATGTATATAGCAAACCATCATAATCTTTCGTCCATATTAACGCAGAAAGGTTCGATCACCACAACCTTAGACGAAAATGTCAATAAAATTGAACTTTTCAGACAGGTTCTATTGCAATGCAATGGCTATAACAAACCAATAGTGTCTTTCCTGCTTATTAATACGGACAATCTTGCTCACCACGTTATTAGTCGAAAATGTCGCTAGAATTGATCTTTTCAATCAGATTCTATTTTAATGCATTGGCTATAGCAGAACAATAGAATCTATCATCCTTATTTACGCAGAAAGTTTCCCTCGCCTCAATATTAGACGAAAATGTCAATAAAATTGATCCTTTCAGTCAGATTCTATTCCAATGCAATGGCTGTAGCAAACCAGTAGGACCTTTCCTCCCGATTTACGAAGAAAAGTTTGCCCACCACGACATTTGTCGTAAATGACAATAAAATTGTACTTTTCAGTAAGATTCTATTGCAATGCAATGGCTACAACAGACCAATACGACCTTTCCTCCTTAGTTATGCAGAACATCTTGCTCACCACGATATTTGTCGAAAATGACAATAGAATTGAGCTATTCAAATTTGAACTTTTCTGTCAGATACTATTGCATTCCAACGGCTATAACAAACCAATAGTGTTTTTCCTCCATATTTATGCGGAAAATCTTGCTCTCCGCAAT
>NW_016959762.1:0-301 GCF_001483705.2 Eufriesea mexicana
GTCTTTGGGTAGTGCGGTATAGCCAAATATATTTGCAATTGGAAATACGGTACATAGTACACAAACCAGCAGAGCTCTGCTTCCGCTGGATTAATACGTGCAGTGGAGTTTCAATTCCTATAGCAATTCTAGAATGAGGGAAAACAGATCCATTACACCACTATGTTTAAACAGCTGATCATACAGTAATTAATATATCGAACACCGCATTACCGTAGCAGTTGCACAACTTTGTTCACTGGTGATGTAAGTTACAAAGTAATTCTGGAGTAGTCAATTTATGGTACGGTTATAGTTAGAG
>NW_016959762.1:339-680 GCF_001483705.2 Eufriesea mexicana
ATGTAGCCGCTGGATTAATCTGTTTAATGCTGGCCTAGATTCTATAGCAATTCTAGAATGACGAAGGACTTATCCATTATAGCTCGAGATATTAACAAACGACAACACAGTACTGAGCTCAGCCTTCATAACATTACTGCAGCCGTTAGATTCATTTGATCACTGATGATGCAAGGTCCTCAGAAGTTCGAGGAATATGAATCTATGCATCAATTAACGCTAGAGATATGTGCAATTCCCAGTACGGTTGTTCGTACGACATTTAACAGATCCCTGTGGCCGTTAGATAGATCTGCTCACTGATGATGTAAATGAGAAAGATCGTCTAGAGTAACCAATGT
>NW_016959763.1:0-507 GCF_001483705.2 Eufriesea mexicana
TGTCAATAGAATTGAACTTTTCAGTCAGACTCTATTGCATTGCCATGGCTATAACAAACCAATTGTATCTTTCCTCCTTAGTAATGCAGAAAATCTTGCTCTCCACGATATTAGACGAAGATGTCAATAAAATTGAACTTTTCAGTCAGATTCCATTGCAATGCATTGGCTATAGCAAACAAATAGAATCTTTCCTCCATATTCATGCAGAGAAACTTGCTCAACACGTTATTACTCGAAAATGTCAATAGAAATGATCTTTTCAGTCAGATTCTATTGCAATGCAATTGCTATAGCAAACCGGAAGTATCTCTTCTTCTTATTTATGCAGTAAGTTTGCTGACGACGATATGAGTCGAAAATGTCAATAGAACTGATAGAACTGAACTTTTCAGTCGGGTTCTATTGCATTGCCATGGCTATAACAAACCAATAGCATCTTTCCTCTATATTTACGCAGAAAAGTCTGCTCACCCCGATATTAATCGAAAATATGAATAAAATTGA
>NW_016959764.1:0-288 GCF_001483705.2 Eufriesea mexicana
GGCAGATTCTATACCATTGCAATGTCCATAGCACGCCTATAGAATCTTTCCTCCATATTTATGCAAGAAAGTCGGCCCACAATGATATTAATGGAAAATGTCAATAAAATTAAAATTTCGGGCCAGATTCTATAGCATTGCAATGCCCACTGCACGCCAATATAATCCTTCCTCCTTATTTATGCAAGAAAGTAAGCTCACCACAATATTATCCCAAGATGTCAGTAAAATTGAATTTTCCAGCCTGATCCTATATCAATGCAATGACCATAGCTCGCCAATATAATC
>NW_016959765.1:0-1238 GCF_001483705.2 Eufriesea mexicana
TGGACGGATGGATGTATGGTTCGATGGATGTATGGATCGGTGGATGTATGGATGGATGGATGTGTGTACAGGTGGATGTATAGGTAGATGTATGTATGGATCAATGGTTGGATGGATCGATGAATGTATGGATGGATTGAGGTATGGGTGGACGGATGTTCGGATGTATGGATGCACGGATGTATGAATGTATGAATGGATGGATGTATCGATGGATGGATTTATCGAATGATGGACGTACGAATGGATGCATTTATGGATGTATGGATGTGGGGATGTATGGATGAATGTACGTATGGATGCATATTTGGTGCATGCGTGGATGTATGTATGGTTGTATGCATGGATGTATGTGTGCATGCATTAATGGATGTATGTATGTACTTATGGATGGATGAGTGCATGGATGGATGGATAATTGGAGGTATGGATGTGTGGATGCATGGACGTACGTATGGATGCATGAGTGCATGGATGGATGGATTTGTGGATGTATGGATGTGTGGATTTATGGATTTATGGATGTATGGATGAATGGACGTATGGATGTACGAATGTATGGATGTACGAATGTATGAATGTACGGATGTATGGATGTATGGTTGTACATCTGTATGGATGTATGGATGGATGGGTGTACCAGTGGATGGGTATATGGATGGCTGCATGCATGGATGTATGTGTGGAAGCATTTAAGGATGTATCTATGGATGCATGTATGGATGAATGAATGGGGGTATGCATGGATGTATGGATGTACGTATGGATGGATGAGTGCATGGATGGGTGGATTTATGGATGTATAGATGTGTGGATGTATGGATGTATGCATGGATGAATGCATCGGTGTATGTATGGATGTATGTATTGATGACTGTATGGATGCATGTATGGATGGATGGATGGGTGTGTCGATGTATGTATGGACGTATGTATGGATGTACGTATGGATGGATGAGTGCATGGATGGATGGATTTGTGGATGTACGGATGTGTGGATGTATGGATGTATGGATGTATGGACGTATGGATGTACGAATGTATGGATGTACGGCTGAATGTATATATGGATGGATGCATTGATCTATGGATGTATGGATGTATGTATGTGTGGATGTACGAATGTATGGATGTACGAATGTATGGATTTTCGGATGTATGGATGTATGGATTTGTATCTGTATGTATGTAAGGATGTCTGGCTGTATCAGTGGGTAGATGGATGGACGAATGTACGG
>NW_016959767.1:0-927 GCF_001483705.2 Eufriesea mexicana
AGAGCTCAGAAATCCTCCGCAATGCTGTGTACAGTTCAAAAGTCAACGATATCCAAACACAACCTGACACGAACCAACCTAACCAAACGCAGCATAACTCAAAATGACGTGCCTGCACCACCTTTGCAGGCCCGCAGGGCCAAGCAGACCACATTAGAGCCGTGTAGAGCGTAGGAATCCACCGATCAGCAGTATATGACAAAGCATAGAGCTATCCCATCCTAGCATAATAAAGCGTAACATAACCAAACGTAACCAAGCACACCTAACGCGCCGAGACCACTGTCGCTGTACTCCCGAGAGCCAAGCGGAATATACTAGAGCGCAGCTGAGCGCAGAAATCTTTCGCATTGCAGTGTATAGCAGAAAAGTCATGCATCCCCTGACCAAACTTGACCAAACCTAACTAATTCATACAAAGTATAACTCAGCATAACGTGACAAGACCAAGATTGCTGGCATCCCGAGAGCCAATCAGAGCATGCTAGAGCACACTAGAGCGCGGAAATGCACCGAATAGCAGTGTATAGCACAAAAGTCAAAGAAACCATAACGAAGCCTTCCTAACCTAGCCCAACGATACGTAGCGCATCTCATCCTAACGTACCAAGACCACTGTTACTGGCCACCACAGAGCCAAGCAGAGCACATTGGAGCACAGTAGAGCGCAGAAATCCACCGAATGGCAGTGAATGGCATAGAAGACAAAGTAGCCCATACCTTGCCATAACGAATCGGATTCAAACTTAAACTAACTCAAACTAACATGACGATGCCACAATTGCTTGCCCCTACAGAGACAAGCAGATTGTACTACAGCACAGTAGAGCGCAGGAATCCATCGCATTGCAACGAATAGCACAAAGGCCGTACATATCCCAACCTAACCTGACCTAGCCTAACATAACCGAACGTAGCATAACCCAA
>NW_016959768.1:0-336 GCF_001483705.2 Eufriesea mexicana
GCACTAGAGCGCTGTAGTGCGCAGAAACTCCGCCGCATTGCAGTGAATAGCACAAAAGCCGAAAATATCCTAACCTAACCTAACCCAACCTAACCGAACCGACCGTAACATAAATAAACCTAACGTGCCGAGAACACTATTGCTGTCCACACCAGAAACAAGCAGAACATGCTACAGCACACTGTATCGCAGAAGTCCTCCGGATAGCAGTTTATAGCACAAAAGTCAAATTTATCTAATCCTAGCATATCCAATCTTAATATAACCAAACGAAACATAACTGAAACTAACGTACCCCGGCCACCATTGCTGGCATCCACAGGGTAGAGCAGAACA
>NW_016959769.1:0-1268 GCF_001483705.2 Eufriesea mexicana
ATTTTCAGGTTTGCTCTGGGAAAGCCAGCAATAGTAATCTTGGCACGAGATGTACAGTCATGTAACGTTCGTTTATGTAGGGATAGTCTAAGTTCGGCTAGGAGAGCTTAAACTTTTGTGCTGTTCGCAGCTGTTCGGTGGATTACTGTGCTCTAGTATGTCCTGCTTCGTTCTGGGGAGGGCAGCGATAGCGGTCTTGGCACGTTAGGTTGAGTTACGCTATGTTTGATTATGTTGTGTTGGTTTGGGTTAGGTTGTAGTAGCCTTTATGTTCCGACACACATTGCGATTCTATCCACTTCTGCGCTCTACTATGCACTAATGTGTTCTGCTTGGCACTTGGGAGGCCAGCTATAGCGGTCGCGGCACGTTATGTTGTGTTATGCTATGTTTGGTTGTGTTCGGTTTGTTTGGGTTAGGGTTGGATAGCTTCGACTTTTTTGCTATACACTGCGATTCTATGGGTTTCTGAGCACTACCCTTCTCTACTCTGTTATGCTCGCCTCTGTGGATGCCAGCCATACTGGTCGCGGGAAGGTAGGTGGGGACATGATACATTCACTTACGCTACGCTTGGTAAGGTTAGTATAGGTTGGCTTTGTCTTTCGTGCCATACACAGTTATGCTGGGCATTTCTGCATATTACTTTACTCCACTGTGTTCTGCTCGTCCCTGCGGATGCCAGCAACAGTGGTCGCGGCACGCTAGGTTTTGTTAGGGTACGTTTGGTAGTGGTAGGTTATGTTAGGTTTGCATAGGGCAGATTTGACTTTCGCACGATACAATGTTTTTCGCAGGATTTCGGCGCTCCTCTGAGCTCTACTATATTCTGCTTGGCCCTCGCTATGCCAGAAATAGTGTTCGCGGCCCGTTCGTTGAGTTAACTTAGGTTACGCTAGCTTGGGTTGGGTCCGGTTGTCTTTGACCTTTCTGCTGTACACCGCGAGCCTATGAATTTCTGAGCACTACTCAGCTCAACTATGATCTGCACAGCTCTGTGGAGGCCAGCAGTAGTTGTCGCGTTACGTTAGGTGGAGATAGGTAACGTTCGGTTATGTTACGTTACGTAAGGTTAGGATAGGATAGCTACGGCTTTTATGCTATAGACCGCAATTCGTTGCGTTTCTGCGCTCTGCTGTGCTCTAGTATGATCTGCTTGGCCATGGGGTGGCCAGCAGTATTGGTCTCGGGCCGTTAGTCTGTGTTAGGTTGCGTTCGGTTATGTTACGTTAGCTTCTGTTAGGACAGGACACATCTGGCTTTTGTTC
>NW_016959770.1:0-340 GCF_001483705.2 Eufriesea mexicana
ATAGCCAAACGTGTCATACCCAAACGTAGCATAGCTCGACCTAACATGAAGAGACCACTGTTGCTGCCTCCACAGAGAAAGGCAGAATGTACTGGAGCACAGTGGTGAGCGGAAATCAAATCCGCATTGCAATGAATATCACAAAAGTCGTAGATATCCTAACATAGCCTGACCTAACCTAACCAAACCGTACGCAGCGTAATTCATCAGAGCGTGCCGCAGCAACTGCGGCCGGACTCCACAGAGCCAAGCAGAATACAGTTGAGCACAACAGATTAAAAGAACCCGCCGCAAAGTTGTGTACACCAACAAAGTCCAAACCACCCTAGCCAAACAGCAA
>NW_016959770.1:416-1336 GCF_001483705.2 Eufriesea mexicana
TCAGTAGAACACAGTCGAGTGCAGAAGTCCTCCGAAAAGCAGTGCATAGCACGAAAGTCGAAAATAACTTGGTCGAACTAGATGTAAACTAACCTAACCAAGCGTAACGTAGCGAAACCTAACGTGCCGAGGACACTATCGCTGGCGTTCCAACAGCCAAGCAGAAAATTGTAGAACGGAGCAGATTACAGAAATCCGCAGATATCAGTGTATAGCACAAAAATCAAAGCTATCATATCCTAATATACCCAGCCTTAACATAACCAAACGTAACGTACCAGACGTAATGTAGCTCAATCTAACGTAGCCTGACCACTATTGCTGGCATCCATAGAGACGAGCAGAGCTTGCTACAGGACGGTAAGGCAAAGTAGTCCACCGGAACGCAGTGCATCGCAAAAAGGTCACATCTATCCAGACCCAACAAGATGTTCCTTAACATAACCAAACGCAGCATACCTCAACACAAGGTGCCGCGGCCACTACTGCTGGCCACCCCAGGGTCAAGCAGAATGTAGTAGAGCGCAGTCGAGCGCAGAAGTCCACCGATCAACTGTGTATAGCACGAGAGCCAAAGCCACCATTACCGAACTTAACCCAAACTAAACTAAGCAAACGTATCATAACACAACCTGTCGTGCCGAGACCAACATTGCTGGCACTCCCAGGACTAAGCATAATATGGTAGAGCACCGTACAGCGCAGGAATTCAACGAACAGCCGTGTATAGGGCGAAAGTCTAAGTTAACATGTCCAAGATTAACAAAACCTAATCTAGCCAAACGTAAGCTAACACAACATGACGCGCCGAGACCACTACTGCTGGCCTCCACAGACTCGAGCCGAAGTATTAGAATGCAGTAGGGCTCAAAAGTCCGCGGGTAGGTGTGTATAGCGCGAAAGGCTAAGCTATCCCCTCC
>NW_016959771.1:0-2075 GCF_001483705.2 Eufriesea mexicana
GGCTACTTTGTCTTTTGTGCTATGCATGGCAATTCGGCTGTTCCTGTGATCTACTGCGCTCTGATATACTCCGCTTGGCTCAGGAGAGGGGAGGAGCAGTGTTTGCGGCACGTTATTTTGAGCCACGGTGTGTTTGGTTAGGTTACGCTTGGTCAAGTTAGGTTACGATGTCTATGGCTTCTGTGATATTCACTGCAATGCTGTGGATTTCTGCGCAATTCTGTGATCTCGCATTCTGTGCTTGCCTCTGTTGAGGTTAGCAATAAATGTCTCGTCACGTCAGGTTGAGTTAGAATACTTTTGGATATGTCACGTTTGGCTAGGTGTCGAAAGGCTTCCCAGACTTTTGTCCTATTCACTGCTATTCGGAGGATTTCTGGACTCTAGTGGGCTCTGATGTGCTCTGCCTTGTTCTGGGGAGGCCATAAATATCGGTCTCGTCACGTTATGTTGGGTTAATATTTTCTGCATCGGTCTGGAGAGGTGAGCAATAGCGGCCGCGGCACGTTAGGTTGGATTTGGTTACGTTTTGTAAGGTTGGGTTAGGCAAAGTATTGCTAGGATAGCCATGACTTTCGTGCTATACACTGCTATTCGGTGTTTTCCTGCGATCGACTGCGCTCTGATGCATTCTGCTAGGCTACTAGGAGGCCAGCAGCTGCGGTACAATATTCTCGTAAAGTTACGTTGGGATATGCTGCGATGGGTTAGGTCAGGATAGGTCACGATATGCTAGTATATCTACGTCTTTTGCGCTATTCACTGCAATACGGAGGGTTTCTGCGAACTACTGTGCTCTCCTGCTCTCTACTTGTCTCTGTGGCGGCCAGCAATAGTTGTCTCGGCACGTTAGGTTTAGTTTGGATACGTTTGCATGTGAGGGATTTGGTTATGTTAGAGCAGAATATCTCAGACTTACGTGCCCTTCTCTGCCATTCGGCGGATTTCCGTGCCCTACTGCCCTCCGATATGTTGTGCTCGGCTCTGGGTTGGCCGGTGATATTGGTATCGGCATGTTAGGCTGAGTTATGTTACGTTTCGTCCCGTTAGGTTAGGCCAGGTCAGGTCAGTATACCCTCTACCTTTGCAACATATACTGCTACTCAGGTGGATTTCTGCACTCTACACTGCTCTACTATAATATGCTCGACCATGTGATGGCGAGCAATTGCGGTCGTGGCATATCATGCTCAGTTAGGATACGTATGGTTAGGTTAATTTAGGTTAAGTTTGGTTAGGGTAGCTTTGACTTTCGTGCTATACACAGTTATTCGGTAGTTCCTTGCCCTCCACTGTGCTCTACTCTAACCTGCGAGACCCTTGCGAGGTCAGCAGCAGTAGTTGCGGCACGCTGGCTTGAATTTTGCTTGCGTCTGATATCTTTGCGATTGGCTATGTTCCGATAGGGTACCTTTGACTCTTGTGCTGCACGCTGCTTTCCGTGGACTTCACCGCTCTACTGAGCCCTAATGCGCCCGGCTTTGCTCTGGGGAGGCAAGCGATAGCGTTCTCAGCGCGTTAGGTTGAATTAAACGACCTTCGGCTATTGTTACGTTTTACTATATTAAGATAGGGTAGCTTCGAATATTGTGCTATGCACAGCGATTCTATAGACTTCTGCTCCCTGCTCTCCTCTAATATGTTCTGCTTGGCTCTGTGGAGAGTAGCAGTAGAGGTTTCGGCACGTTAGGAATTGCTAGGCTACGTTTGGTTGGGTTAGGTTTGGATGGGTTAGGTTAAGGTAGCCTTGACATATGCGCTCAACAGCGATATTCTGTGTACTTCTGTGCTCTATTGTGCTCTATCATATTCTGCTCGTCCCTGGGGAAGCCAGCAATAGCTGTAGCGGCACGTTAGGTTCAGTTACTCATCGCTTGGTTAGGAAGGGTTAGGTCTGGTTAGGTTAGGATATGCTTGACTTTTGTACTATACAGTGATATTTGGTGGCTTCGTGCGCTCTCCTCTGCTGTATTATACACTGCTCGACACTGGGGCGGCCGGCAATTGTGTCCATGGCACGACAGGTTGTGCTAGGCTACGTATGGAAATGCTACGATTGGTTAGGTTAGGATAGT
>NW_016959771.1:9995-10288 GCF_001483705.2 Eufriesea mexicana
CTCTGGCTTTTGCGTTACACACTGCTACTCGGTGAATTTCTGCGGTCTACTGTGCTCTAATATGATATATTTGGATCTGTGGAGGCCAGAAACGGCGGTCTCGGCTCGTAACTCAGTGTCATGCTACATTTGGTTGGATTAGCTCAGGTTTGGCTAGGCTATGGTGTCTTTCACTTTTGAGGTGTACACTGAAATGCGGTGGATGTGTGCGCTCTACTGTGCCCAACTATATTCTGCTGTACTCTAGGCAGGCCAGCAGTTGTGTCCTAGGCGCGTTAGGATGAGTTAGGTAT
>NW_016959772.1:0-272 GCF_001483705.2 Eufriesea mexicana
TACCCTACGTTTGGTTAGGTTCGGTTGAGACTGGTATGGTCAGGGTGTCTTTGACTTTGCGCTGTACATTGCTATTTCGTGGGGTTCTGCGCTCTACTGCGCCGCACTATACACTGTTCGAATCTGGGGACGCCAGCAATAGTAGTCAATGCGCGACAGGCTGTGCTTGGCTGCGTTTTCAAGCGCTACGATTGGTTACGTTAGGATATGATAGATTTGACCATTGTGCTATACACCGCAATTCGGGGGGTTTCCACGCTGTACATTGCTCT
>NW_016959773.1:0-497 GCF_001483705.2 Eufriesea mexicana
AAGCTAGCTCACCACGATATTAGTCGAAAATGTCAACGAAATTGAATTTTCCATCCACATTCTGTAGCATTGCAGTGGCAATAGCACGCCAATAGAATCTTTGCTCCTTATTCATGCAAGAAAGATAACTCACCACGATATTAGTCGAAAATGTCAACGAAATTGAATTTTCCATCCACATTCTGTAGCATTGCAGTGGCAATAGCACGCCAATAGAATCTTTGCTCCTTATTCATGCAAGAAAGATAACTCACCACGATATTAGTCGAAAATGTCAACGAAATTGAATTTTCCATCCACATTCTGTAGCATTGCAGTGGCAATAGCACGCCAATAGAATCTTTGCTCCTTATTCATGCAAGAAAGATAACTCACCACGATATTAGTCGAAAATGTCAATAAAATTGAACTTTCCCAACAGATTCTACTGCAAGGCAATGGCTATAGCACTCCAGAAGGATCTTTCCTCCTTACTTAGGGAAGGAAGTTAGCTCACC
>NW_016959774.1:0-1456 GCF_001483705.2 Eufriesea mexicana
ATTTTGAATAGACTTATTCTATGGTAAGTAGATGGCTACACCTACCATTATATTGAGAACGTTAAGTGATCTCTTCATCGAGTTATAACAGGCCATGAATTTTTAATAGACCTATTCTGAGGTAAGTAGATGGCTATACCTACCATTGGATTGAGAACGTTAGGTAATCTATTCATCAAATTTTAGCAGGTTACAGATTATGAATAGACCTACCCTATGCCAAGTAGATGGCTATACCTACCATTGGATTGAGCATGTTAGGTAATCTATTCACCAATTATAGCAGGTTATAGATTTTTAATAGGCTTCTTCTACGGTAAATAGATGGCTATACCTACCATTGGATTGAGAACGTTAGATGATCTATTCATAGAGTTATAACAGGTTATGAATTTTTAATATACTTATTCTATGGTAAGTAGATGGCTATACCTACCATTGGATTGACGACGTTAGGTGATCTACTCATCAAACTATAGCAGGTTATAGATTTAGAATAGACATACTCTATGGTAAGTAGATGGCTATATTTACCAATGGATTGAGAACGTTAGATGACATATTCATCAAATTATAACAGGTTATAGAATTTGAATAGACTTATTCTATGGTAAGCAAATGGCTATACCTACCATTGGATTTAGAACGTTAGCTGATCTATTCATCGAGTCATAACAGGTTATGAATTTTTAATAGACTTGTTCTATGGTAAGTAGATGGCTATACCTACCATTGGATTGAGAAATTCATCAATCTATAACAGGATATAGATTTTGAATAGACTTATTCTATGGTATGTAGATGGCTATATTTACCATTGGATTAAGAACGTTAGATGATCTATTCATCAAGCTATAGCAGGTTATAGGTTATGAATAGACTTATTCTATGGTAAGTAGATGGCTATACTTACCATTGGATTGAGAAAGTTAGATCAATTCATCAAACTATAGCAGGTTATGAATTTTTAATATACATATTCTATGGTAAGTAGATGACTATACCTGCCATTGGATTGAGGACGTTAAATGATCTATTCATCAAACTATCGCAGGTTATGAATTTTTGAAAGACTTATTCTATGGTAAGTAGATGGCTATACCCACCATTGGATTAAGAACGTTAGGTGATCTATTCATCTAACTATAGCAGGTTATAGATTTTGAATAGACCTATTCTATGGCAAGTAGATGGCTATACTTACCATTGGATTGAGAACGTTAGGTAATCCATTCATCAAATTATAGCAGGTTATAGTTTTTGAATAGACCTATTCTATGGTAAGTTCATGGCCATACCTACCATTGGATTGAGAACGTTAGCTGATCTATTCATCGAGTTATAACAGGTTATGAGTTTTTAATAGACTTGTTCTATGGTAAGGAGATGGCTATACGTACCATAGGATTGAGAACGATAGGTGATCTGTTCATCAATCTATAGCAGGTTATAGACT
>NW_016959775.1:0-222 GCF_001483705.2 Eufriesea mexicana
CCTCTATTATACTCTGCTTGGCTCTGAGGAGGCCGGAAATGGTGGTCGCTGCACGTTCGGTTAAGATACGTTATTTGTAGTTATGTTACGATTGGTTAGATTAGGAGAGGGAATCTTTGTCTTTTGTGCTATACACCTCCACACGGCGGACTGCTGCACTCTACTTTGGACTAATATGTTCAGCTTGGTTCTGAGAAAGACAGTAATAATGTTCGCGCCACG
>NW_016959776.1:0-275 GCF_001483705.2 Eufriesea mexicana
TTCTGCTTCGCTCTGGGATGGCCAGAAATAGTGGTCGCGGCATGTTCGTTTTAGTTACGATACGTTTGGTTTGGTTATGGTAGGTCTAGCTAGGCTAGGTTGGCTTCGACGTTAGTGATGCACACTGCTATTCGGTGGACTTCTGCGCTCCGCTGCGCTCTAATGTGCTCTGTCTGGCTCTGGGGTGGCCAGAAATAGTGGTCTCGGCGCGATAGTTTCAGTCATTGTACGTTTGCATATGACAAGCTTGGTTATATTAAGACAGAACGTCTTAG
>NW_016959777.1:0-673 GCF_001483705.2 Eufriesea mexicana
ATCCATACATCCATACATCCACCGTCCATATATCCATAAATCCACCCATTCGATCTTCCATCCATCGAAACATCCATCCAACCATACATCCATACGTATACACATACATACATCCATACATCCGTAGATCCGTCCATCCATACCTCAATCCATCCATACATACATTCATCCATACAGCCATCCATTCATACGTCCACCATACATCCACCGATCCATACATCCATCCATCCATACATTAATCCACAAACACATCCATCTATCCATCCATACATTCATCCGCCCATACAACCATCCATACATACACCCGCACTTCCGTCCATCCACGCATCCATTCAAGCACCCACTCATCCATACATCCATGCATCCGTACATCCATTCTTGCGTAAATCCGTATATCCATACATACATACATACATACATACATAACTCACATCTATACATACATACATGCATACATCCTAACAAACATCCATACATACGTCCATACATCCATACATACATCCATGCAAACATCCACCCAACCATACATCCATCGTTTCATACATCCATACATCCATACAGCCATCCATCCATGCATACATCCATCCATCCATCCATCCTTCCATGCATCCATGCACACATCAATACACAGATCCATACATACACGCATACATTCATCCATACATACATACAT
>NW_016959777.1:763-1038 GCF_001483705.2 Eufriesea mexicana
ACATCCATGCATACATCCGTACATACATCCACACATACATCCATCCATCCATACATCCATACATCCACACACCCATACATCCATAAATCCATTCACCCATACACACATCCATCCATACATACATCCAAATATACATCCATACGTCCATATACAAATCCATACAATCACCCATACATACATGCCTAGACACATCCGCACATACATGCATACAAACATCCATACATCCACCCACACCTACATCCGTACATTCGCCCTTCCATACACGTATCCATTCA
>NW_016959778.1:0-628 GCF_001483705.2 Eufriesea mexicana
AACCTGACTCACCATAACGAGCCGAGACCACTATTGCTGGCGTTGCCAGGTCCAAGCTGGATGGATTTGGGCAAAGCAGGGCGCAGAAATCCACCTAACGGCAGGCTATAGGACTAAAGTCATAGCTGTCCTCTCCTAACCTAACCAGACGTAACATAAGCAAACGTAACCTAACCCAAAGTAACATGCCTCAGCCTAACGTGCCGAGAACGCTATTGCTGGCCTTCCAAGGGCCAAGCTGTAAACAATTCAGCACTGTAATGCGCAGGAATCCACCTAATAGCAGACTATAGCCCTAAACCCAAAGCCATCCAATCCTCACCTGGCCAATCGTCACATAATAAACCCAAAGCCATCCAATCCTCACCTGGCCAATCGTCACATAATCAAACGTAACATAGCACAAGCTAAAGCACAGCGACCACTGCTCCTGGCCTTCCCAGAGTTGAGCAGAGAATAATAGAGCACAGTGTAACGTAGAAATTCGACGAATAACAGTCTTTGCCAAGGAACACAGAGCAATACAAGTTAACCCAAGCAACATAACCTAACCAAACGTAGCATAACCCAACCTAACGTGAGTAGAACACGTTTGCTGGCATCCTCAGAGACAAGAAGAGCTTATTAG
>NW_016959779.1:0-1453 GCF_001483705.2 Eufriesea mexicana
GCAGGCCAACAATAATTGTCTCGGCACGTTGCGTTGCGTCACGTTACCTTCGGTTAGGTTGATCCAGGCCATGCTTGGTCAGGATAGCTTTAACTTTTGTGCTGTACACTGCTATTCGGTGGATCTCTGCACTTTACTGTGCTCTAGTATGACCTGCTTGTCTCTGGAAAGGGCAGTAATGGCGGTCTCGGCACGTTAGGTTCTGTTATGCTATGTTTGTCTATGTTATGTTGGTATGGGTAAGGCTTGGATAGCATTGACTTCGCTGATGTACAATGCGGTTCTATTGATTTCTGCGCTCTACCCTCCACTAATGTTTTCTGCTAGACTCTGGGATAGCCAGCAATATTGGTCGCGGCGCTATATGTTGAGTTAGTTTGCGCTTGTTGATGTTACTACTGGCTAGATTAGGAGAGGATAACTTTGACTTTAGTACCACAGTCTGCCATTGGTTTGATTCTTGTGCCATACTGTGCTCTAATGCTTTCAGCATCGCTCTGACAAGGACAGCAATGGTGGTCTCGGCACGTCACGGTGAGACAGTTTACGTACGGTTAGGTTGGGTTAGGTTGCGTTTGGTAAGTGTGGCGTCAACTTTTGTGCTGTACATTGCTATTGTGAGGATCTCTGCGCCCTACTGCGCTCTAGTATGTCCTGCTTGGATCTGGGGATGGCAGCAGTGGCGGTCTCGGCACGTTATGTTGAGTCAGGCTATGTTCGGTTAGTTTAGTTTAGGATAAGTTTGGTCGGGATAGCTTTAGCTTTTGTGCTGTACACAGATATTCGGTGGATTTCTGCGCTGTACTGTGCTCTAGTATGTCCTGGTGAACTCTGGGGATGGCAGCAATAGAGGTCTCGGCACGTTAGGTTTTGTTTGGCAATGTTTGGTTATGCTCCTTTGGTTTGGGTTTGGCTTGGGTAGCTTCGACTTTTCTCATATACACTGAGTTTATATGGATTTCTGCGTTCTACTCTCCACTAATGTGTTCTGCTTGACTCTGGGATGGCCAGGAATAGCGGTCCCGGCTCATTAGGCTGAGTGATGTTACGTTTGGTTATATTACGATTGGTTAGCTTAGGAGGAGTTGCTTTGTCTTTGGTGCTGTATTCTGCTATTAGGTGGATTCCTGCGCCCTACAGTGCTCTAATGTTTTCAGCTTGACTACGGCACGGCCAGCAAGTGTGGTCTCGGAATGTTATGATGAGTCATGCCACGTTCGGTTAGGTTGGGTTCGGATTTCGGCTGCAGTTGGTAAAGGTGTCATTAACTTTTGTGCTGTACGCTGCTATTGTGTGGGTTTCTGCGCCCTTGTGCGCTCTAGTATGTCCTGCTCGGCTTTGAGAAAAGAAGCAGTGACGGTCTCGGCACGTTACGTTGAGTTAGGCTATATTCGTTTATGTCCTGTTGGTTTAGGTTAGGTCTGTGTAACTTTGACATATCCGATATGCGCTG
>NW_016959780.1:0-833 GCF_001483705.2 Eufriesea mexicana
TTTTCCATCCAGATTCTATGGCATTGCAATGTCTACAGCACGCCAATAGAATCTACCCTGCTTGTTTAGGCAAGAAAGAAAGCTCACCACGATAATAGTCGAAACTGACAATAATATTGAACTTTCCAGCCAGTTTCTATACTATTGAAGTGGCTATAGCACGCCAATGGTATCTTTCCTCCTTATTTATACAAGAAAGTTAGCTCATCCCGATATCAGTCGAAAATGTCAATAAAATTGAGTTTTCCATCCAGATTCTATGGCATTGCAATGTCTACAGCACGCCAATAGAATCTACCCTGCTTGTTTAGGCAAGAAAGAAAGCTCACCACGATAATAGTCGAAACTGACAATAATATTGAACTTTCCAGCCAGTTTCTATACTATTGAAGTGGCTATAGCACGCCAATGGTATCTTTCCTCCTTATTTATACAAGAAAGTTAGCTCATCCCGATATCAGTCGAAAATGTCAATGAAATTGAATCTGCCAGGCACATTCTATATCATTGCAATGGCTATAGCTCGCAAATAGAAACTTTCCTCCTTATTTATGCAGGAAAGGTAGCGCACCACGATATTATTCGAAAATATCAGTAAAATTGAATTTTCCAGCCAGATTCTGTAGCATTGCGAAGGCTATAGCAAGGCAGTTGAATCATTCATCCTTATTTATGCAAGAAGGTTAGCTCATCTCGATATTAGTCTAAAATGTCAATGAAATTGTATTTGCCATACAAACTCCATACCGTTGCAATGGCAATAGCACGCCAATAGAATATTTCCTGCTTATTTAATCAAGAAGGTTAGCTCACCCCGATATTAGTCGAAAATG
>NW_016959780.1:2142-2829 GCF_001483705.2 Eufriesea mexicana
ATAGTCGAAACTGACAATAATATTGAACTTTCCAGCCAGTTTCTATACTATTGAAGTGGCTATAGCACGCCAATGGTATCTTTCCTCCTTATTTATACAAGAAAGTTAGCTCATCCCGATATCAGTCGAAAATGTCAATGAAATTGAATCTGCCAGGCACATTCTATATCATTGCAATGGCTATAGCTCGCAAATAGAAACTTTCCTCCTTGTTTATGCAGGAAAGGTAGCGCACCACGATATTATTCGAAAATATCAGTAAAATTGATTTTTCCAGCCAGATTCTGTAGAATTGCGAAGGCTATAGCAAGGCAGTTGAATCATTCATCCTTATTTATGCAAGAAGGTTAGCTCATCTCGATATTAGTCTAAAATGTCAATGAAATTGTATTTGCCATACAAACTCCATACCGTTGCAATGGCAATAGCACGCCAATAGAATATTTCCTGCTTATTTAATCAAGAAGGTTAGCTCACCCCGATATTAGTCGAAAATGACAATAAAATTGAATTTTCCAGGACGATTCTATAGCATTGCAGTGTCTACAGCATGCCAGTAGCATCTCTCCTCCTTATTTATGCAGGAAATATAACTCACCACGATATTAGCCGAAACTGTGAATGAAATTGAATTTTCCAGCCAGATTCCAGAGCATTGCAAAGGCTATAGCACGCCAATATCATCTT
>NW_016959781.1:0-597 GCF_001483705.2 Eufriesea mexicana
CCACGGCCAGAATTGCTGGCTTCCCCAGGGTCGAGCAGAGTATAGTAGAGCAATGTAGAGCGCAGAAATCCATCGAGTAGCCGTGTATAGCGTAAATGTCAAAGCTATCCACCCATACCCTAACCTAACCTAAGCTGACCAAACGTAACCTAACACAAACTTTCGTGCCCCGACCAATATTGCTTTGCCCACGGAGTCAAGCAGAACATATTAGAGCAATGTAGATCGCAGGAATCCATCGAATAGCTGTATATAGTTCAAACGTCAAAGCCATCCTCTCCTAACCTATCCAAAGGTATTGCAATGGATCGTAGCACAACTTATCGTAATGTGCCGCAACCACTACTGCTGAAAGCACCCGAGACAAGCAGAATTCACCAGGGAACAGTAGCTCGCAGCGAGCTACCAGAAAGCAGCGTATAGCACAAACGTCAAATAAATCGCGACCAAACGTGACCTAACCCGACCTACGCGAACGTAGACTATCAAAGCATACCGAACCGAGACCACTATCTTCGGCGTCCGCAGTGACAGGCAGAGCATATTACGCCAAGTGTAGAACAGTAGTTCACTGGATAGAGGTATGTAGCGCAAAAG
>NW_016959782.1:0-757 GCF_001483705.2 Eufriesea mexicana
AGCCTAACTCAACCTACCGAGCGAGGCCACTGTGACTGGGATACGCAGGGACGAGCAGAGCATTGTAGTGCAATGTAGAGCATAGAAATCCACCGAATGTCTGTGAATGACACAAAAGTCAAACCCGTTCTATCCAAACATAACCTAACCTAACATAACCGAACGTCACCTAACACAGCCTATCGCGTCCCGAACACTATTGTTGGCCTCGCCAGAGCCAAGCAGAGCACATTAGCGGAGAGTGGAGCGCAGAAGTCAGTAGAATCGCAGTATACGGCTGAAAGCTCGGAGCTACCCAAGCGCTACCCAAGCCAGCATATCCAAACCGAACGTAGCATAACTGAACATAACGTTCCGCGACCATGATTGCTGAACTCCCTCGGGACAACCAGAATATAGTAGAGCACAGTAGAGCGCAGAAATCCGTCAAATAGTGCAGAACACGAAAGCCAAAGCTATCCTTACCGAACATGTCCTAACATGATATAACGAAACGTAACCTAACAACCTAACGCGCCAAGACCAATATTGCTGGCATTGTCAGGGCCAAGCAGAGTGTAGTAGAGGACAGAAGAGCGCAAAAATCCACCGCATTGCAGTGTTTAGCACAAAAGTCAAATGTATCCTCTCCTATCCTAACCAATCGTGACACAACCAAAAGTAACCAAACACAACCAAACGTGCCGCAACCACAATTGCAGGCCTCTAGAGAGCCAAGCAGAGTACAACAGAGCACTGCTGATCACAGAAATCGCAC
>NW_016959783.1:0-4093 GCF_001483705.2 Eufriesea mexicana
GTCGTGCCAGGTTCAGTTGATATATGTTACGCTTGGTAAGGTTAGGCTTAGTTAAATTTGGTTAGGATTGCTTCGACCTTGGCGCTATGCACTGCCTTTCGGACGATATCTGCGATCTGCATTGCTCTACTAGCATCTGCTCGACTCTGGGGAGGCTAGCAGTGGTGGCCCTGGCACGTTTGGTTTAGCTAGGTAACGCCCGGTTAGGCTTGATTCGGCTAAGTTTGGCTCGGATGGCTTTGATTTTTGTGCTATACACTGCTATTCGGTGCATTTCTGCACTCTAAATTGCTCTGCTACACGCGGCCAGACCTTGGTGTGTCGAGCAATAGTGTCCGCCGCACGTTACGTTGCGTCATATTACGTCCAGTTAGGCTGGGGTAGGCTGTATTTGGTTAGTATACCTAAGACTTTAGTGTTATACAGTGTAATTCGGTGGATTTCTGTGACCTACTGTGCTCTACTACAATCTGCTCACCTCTGGGGACATGCAAAGCTTGGTTTGGTTAGTTTGGGTCAGGTTAGGTTAGGGCATCTACGTCTCTTGTGCTTTTTCACCGCAATGCGCTGGATTTCTGCGTTCTACTGTGCTGTAGTACATTCTGCTTGCCTCTGTGGGGGCCAGCAACAGTGGTCTCGTCATATTACGTTGAGCTAGGTTACGTCAGGTTGGGTCAGGCTAGGTTAAGTTCGGCAAGGGTAGCTTCGCTTTTAGTGCTGTACTCTGTTTTTCGTGGGATATCTGCGCTCGACTGCGCTCTACTATATTCTGCTTGGCCCTGGGGAGGCCAGCAATGTTGGTCGCGGCACGTTATGTTGAAACGGTCTATGTCTTCTTGTGTTAGGTTTGTGTAGCTATGACTTTCTTTGCTATGCACTGCGATTCTATGGATTTCAGCGCTCTACCATCCTCTAATATGTTCGGCACGACAGTTGGGATGCCAGAAATAGCGGTCGCAGTACGTTAAGTTGTGATATGTTACGTTCGGTTATGTTATGGTTGGATATGTTAGGATAGGATAACTATGACTTTTGCGCTTTACGCTGCTTTTCTGCAGATGTCTGCGCTCTAGTGTACTCTGGAATGTTCTGCTTGGCTCTGGGAGGCCACCAATGGCGGTTTCGAAACGTTATTTCGAGATGGGCTAAGACTGCTTAGGTTAGGTTAGGCCAGGTTACGTTTGTGCACGTTTGACTTTTGTGCTGTAAACTGCAATGCGGTGGATTTCTGCGCTCTGCTGTGCTCTAGCATGATCTGCTTGTCTCAGGGAAGGGCAGCAATAGCTGCCGCAGCACGTTTGGTATAGTTAGATTATGCTTGGTTATGTTATGTTTGGTTAAGTTGGGATAGTATAGCTTATTCTGATGTGCAATACACTGCTATACGGTCGACTTCTGCGATCTACTGTGCTCTCACATGCTTTGCTTGGCTCTGGGAGGCCAGAAATTGTGGTCTCAGCTCGTTAGGTTTAGCTATTCTACGCTTGGTTGGGTTACGTCATGTACGGTTGGGGTAGATTGTCTTCGACATTTGTGCTCTACTTGGATCTGCTACACTCTGCTCGTATCTGGGGAGGCCACCAATAGTGGTTGTGACACAATAGTTTGTGTCATGCTACGCTTGGTAAAGTAACGATTGGTTAGGTTGGAATAGGATAGCTTCGACTTTTGTGCTATACGCCGCTATTCGGTGAATTCGTACCCTCTACATTGCTCTCCTATACCCTGCTCGACATTGGGGGGGGGGGGTGGTAATAGTAATCTCGGCACGTTGGGTTGAGTCATGCTACGCTTGGTTAGGTTATGTTAGCTTGAGTTAGGTGTTTATAGCTTTGCCTTTTGAGGTATGTACTGTTGTTCGGCGGATTTCTGTGCCCCATTGTGCTCCAGTATGTTCTGCTTGGATCTGGGGAGGACAGGAATAGTGGTCTCGGCAGGTTAGTTTGTGATATATGACGGTTGGCTATGTCACGCATGGTTAGGATAGTATGGGATTGTTTCGACTCATATGCTACACACCGCTACTCGGTGGACCGACGCGCTCGAGTGTACTCTAGTATATTCTGCATGTCTCCGGGTAGGCCAGCAGCAGTGGTCTCGGCACGTTACGTTTCGTTATTTCGCGTTTGGCTTTGTTACGTTTGGTTATGTTAGGATAGGTTATCTTCGGCTTGTGTGCTATACACCGCGATACGGTGGACTGCTGCGCTCTACGTTGCCCTAATATGTTCTGCTTGACTCTAGAGTGGGCAGCAATGGTGGTCTCGGTAAGTCAGGAGGAGTTAGGTCACGTTTCGTTTCGTTACGTTTGGTTAGGTTAGGACAGCATATCTTTGACTTTTGCGCTATACTTCGCTATTCGGTAGACTTCTACACTCTGCATTGCGCTAGTATGTTCTCCTCGGCTCTGTGGAGGGCAGCAATAGTCGTATCGGCAATTTAGGGTGTGTTAGGTTACGTTTGGTTTCGTTACGATTGTCCTGGTTAGGATGGGATGGCTTTGACTTTTGTGATATACACTTATATACGGTTGATTTCTGCGCTCTGCTATGCTCCAATACGTTCCGCTTGGCTCTGGGCAGGCCAGCCATATTGGTCGTGGCACGTTTTGCTTTGTGAGGTTACGTTAGGTGTGGTTCGGGTAGGCTAAGGTTGGTTAGGATGGCTTTGGCGTTTGCAATATACAATGCTCTTCGGCCGATGTCTGCGATCTACTTTGCTGTAGTATATTCTACTTAACCAAGGGGAGTCCAGCAAAAGTGGTCGGAGCACGGTACGTTGAGTTATGCTGCGCGTGGTTATTCTTTGTTGGTTTGGTTTTGGTTTGTGCCGCTTAGACTTTTCTGATATACACCGCGATTCTATGGATTTCTGCGTCCTACTATCGACATATATGCTCTGCTTGGCTCTGGGGAGGCCAGCAATCGTGGTCGCGGCACGTTACATTGCGTTAGGTTACGTTTGGTTATGTCACGATCGGCATGGTTAGGAGGTTATAGCTTTGACTTTTCTGCTATATACCGCTATTCGTCCAATTGCGGGGCTCTACATTTCTCTATTATGTTCAGATTGGCACTGGGATGCCCAGCAATTGTGGTCTCGGCACTTTACGTTGTGTTATGTTCCGTTAGGTTAGGTCACGTTAGGCAAATTTTAGTTAGGGACGCTTCTACTTTTGAGCTGTGCTGTGCAATTCGTAGAATTTCCGCGCCATACTGTGCTCTAGAATGAGCTGCTTGTCGCAGGGAAGGGCAGCAACAGCGGTCTCAGCACGTTGTGCTTAGTTAGACTACGTTCGGTTTGTGACGTTTGGTTAGGTTAGGATAGGATAGCTTTGACTCTTGTGCTGTACACTGCTACTAGGTGGATTTCTGCGCAATAATACGCTCTGCTTGGCTCTGGGGAGGCTAGCAATAGTACCCTCGGCACGTTATGATGAGTTAAGTTACGTTTGGCTATATTATGTTTCCATAGGTCAGGAGGGGATAGCATTGACTTTTGTGCTATACACTGCAATGCAGTGTGTTAGTATCCTCTACTGTGCTCTAGCATACTATGCTTGGTGCATGAGTGGCTGGCAATACTGGCCTCGGCACGTTGGGTTGTGTTAAGCACCGCTTGGTTGTGATACGTTCGGACACGTTCGGATAGGATACCTTCGACTATTGCGCTATGCACTGTCATTCTATGCCTTTCTGCACTGTACTCTCCTCTAGTGTGTCCTGATCGGCTCTGGAGGAGGCAGGAATTGAAGTCCCGGCACGTTAGGGTGAGTCAGGTTACGTTTTGTTACGCTATGTTTGGTCTGGTTAGGAAGGATAGGTTTGACTTTTGAGCACTGCACAGCTGTACGGTCGATTTCTGCGCTCTACTGTGCTCCCGTATGTTCTGCTTGGCTCTGGGGAGGCCAGAAATTGCGGTCTCGGCTCGTTAGGTTTAGTAATTCTACGTTTGGTTAGGCTAGGTTATGTAAGGTTTGGGTAGAATTTCTTTGTATACATTCTCTACTATACTCCGATCGACTTTGCGCAGGCCAGCAATAATGGGTTAGACTCGCAATGTTGAGTTAGGCTACGTTTGGTTACGTTACGTT